>NC_134687.1:374183779-374316279 GCF_050947455.1 Rhinoderma darwinii | reverse complement strand
GTTTCAATTACATATTAGCTTTATTGTTTGAGTCATTACAGTCGGGGCGATACCATATATGTGTACTTTTATGGTTTTATTTATTTTTTTACTGTAATTTTTATTAATAAATAGGCATATGCCCAGGGCAGTGCTGTCCATGATTTTCATGCACCCATTGACTTCAATGGGTGCGTGATGCGCAAAAAACGCACAAGTATATGACATGCAGTGAGTTTCACACAATGAACACACGCTGCGTGAAAAACACTGAATGTCTGAATGGCCCCATTGAATCGCATAGGTCCGTGTGACGTGCGTTGTTTTAACGCGCGTAACACAGACGTAAAATACGCTCATGTGAATAAGGCCTTAGCGTATGTTCATACGCTAGACTAAAAACAGCCGTAAAATACGGAGCTGTTTTCAAGGGAAAACAGCCTCTGATTTTCAGCCGTTTTTTACGCATCAAGCGTTTTTTGATGCATTTTTTACGGCCGTTTTTGGAATTGTTTTTCTATTGAGACAATGAAAAACGGCTCCAAAAACGGCTCAAGAAGTGACATGCACTTCTTTTTATGGGGCACTTTTTACACGCTGTTTTTACAAACAGCATGTAAAAAAACACCTTTGGGAACGAAACGCCGTTTTTCCCGTTGAAATCGGGCAGATGTTTGGAGGCGTTCAGCCCCCGTATTTTCAGGCATTTTTCAGGGTGTAAACGGCCCAAAAAACGGCTGAAAATAAGCCGTGTGAACATACCCTCAAGATGAATGGAATTGATTTTCAGTTGCAGAACTTTCTGCATCTAAATTTGCTGCATGTGACTGCACTCATATGAAGATATTATTAATAATGACCTTTCCTGCCACATACAACTACAACTAGGAGTCTGAAGTGAACTTGGGAGAGGAGAACCTTTCCGCAATTACCCCTTTTGTCTTTATAATCAGAACCTTGCTGGTTCCTAAACAAATGTTAATTTTGCTTCTGTACTAAGTATAGTCTCATACACACAACTGTGATTTTCACGATCCGTGCTGGGGCCGTGAATCTGGACCCTAAAAACCCAGGACAAGTCACTAGGCACAACAAAGGTTTTTTGCGGTCAACAGGACCGCATAGAATCCATGGTTTTGCAAACTGCAAAACCACTACGTCGTGTGCATGAGGCCTTAGACCTTATTCACATGACAGGGTTTCCCGGCCGCATGACGGGCGTTCATAAAATGTCTGTCACACGGCCACAGTAGGAACAATAGACGCCTAATGGGGCTATTCACACGACCGATTTTTTTGACGGCCCGGGAAACCCGGCCGTCAAAAAATGGGACATGCCCTATTTTCGGGCCGAAGTCTATGGGGCCGGGTAATACACGGCCATGACATGTCCCGGGTGACGGCCGTGTCTTCTGTCGCTCGCTCTCTCTCCTTCTCCTCCTCACAGTGTGAAGTGCATGTGAGGAGGAGGAGGAGGGTATTGTTTTGCTCCTTGTAGGAGCGGAATACCCAATCCCCGGCCACAGCTTCGGCAACACTGTGGCCGGGGATTGGGGATTCCGCTTCAGAAGTGCCTGACGTCACTGTGTCCATATATGGACACAGTGACGTCAGGCACTTCTGAAGCGGAATCCCCGACCCTGTGGCCGGTGTCTCCTCTCCTGGAGAAGTCCCTGACTTCACTCTGTCTATATTTGGACATTGAAATCAGGGACTTCTCCTGGAACAGTGGCGCTATCTACAGACAGGTAGGGGAGGGAGGTGCCATCTATAGGGGGGTGCTGTGTAGAACTATCTACAGGGGGCTGTGTGGCATTACCTATGGGGGGCTGTGTGGCATTACCTATGGGGGTCTGTGTGGCATTACCTACGGGGTGTTGTGTGGCATTACCTAGAGGGGGCTGTTTGGTATTACCTACAGGGGCTGTGTGGCAGTACCTACAGGGGGATTTGTGCCACTACCTACAGGGGGCTGTGTGGCACTACCTACAGGGGCCTGTGTGGCACTACCTGCAGGGGGCTGTGTGGCATTACAGGGGGCTGTGTGGCATTATCTACAGGGGGCTGTGTGGCACTACCTACAGGGGGCTGTGTGGCACTACCTACAGGGGGCTGTGTGGCGCTACCTGCAGGGGGGCTGTGGCAGTATCTACAGAGTGCAGTGTGTGGCATTATCTACAGAGGGAAGTGTGTGCCAAAAAATTGACAAATGAAATTCATCCAATTTTAAAACGGACAGGGAAAAAAACGGATGCAAAACTGGTGAAAATTGGCCGTTAAAAACGTCAACAAGGAATCAGAATGGATGCAAAACGAATGCAAAACGGCCGGGAAAAACGTTCCAAAACGGCCGTTTTTATCGGCCGACACTCGGACCCTGTCGTGTGAATAGAGCCTTACCTATAACTACTGCCCCCGCCATGCAACCTGAAACTCCTGTTTAGGACCTATGAGCAGAGGAATAACTTGACGTTCCCTGGGTCCCATTGTAAAATCTGTAACAAGTCCCCCTACCTACCATGTGTCATTTATAATACTAGCAGTTACACCAAGGTCCATGTACAAATAGCTATGCCCCTGAGTGTAAGGCCATGTTCAGACGTGGCAGAATTTTTCCGCTGCAAACGTTGGTGCAGATTCGGGGCAATTACGCAATGAATCTGCAGCAACATTTGCATATTTGACAGGTAATTCAGACGTTGCAGATATCACAGCGGACCTGCCACAGATTTCAGTTTTTGCATTGCAAAGGCTGAAATCCGCAGTGAAATTCCACTCCTTCTCCGCAACATAATGTGCATGCTGCGGAGGGAAAATTCCGCACTGCAGCCTAAATTTAGCACAGTTATTTTCTGCAACGTCTGAACTAACTTTCCTAAAAATGTATAGAAACAAATGTAAAAAACGGCTGCTGCAGAATTCCACTGTGGACTGTCCGCAGCGGAATTCAACAGCAATTCCTCCACGTGTGAATGTGCCCTAACTATAAAAATGATTGGACCCTCAGCCATTCAGCCAAAGCTCAACTTTATTGTCTGCATTGGAATCATATAACCATGGCCGGCCTTGGATACGTTCGACCAGTGCGGTCGCACATGGCGCCAGCCGCCACACTGCAAGAGGGGCGCCAACGGGTGTGTGTATCCCCGCGCCGTTGCAACTACCAGCGGGGATACACACACTAACTGCAGTCGCCTTTCCACTCGGTGGCTGCTAGCGGTGACACCGGGCATGAGGGCGGTGGCGCCGCTAGCAGCCGCTGCTATAGCGGTAGCGACGGCACTATAGCAGAGCAGGGAGGTATCTCCCTGCTCTGCTATCTACTAGCGCCACTGTAGCTTCCTGAAGGAGCGGAATCCCCATGTGGCCGGGGATTCCGCTCCTGGAGCGCTGCTTGATGTCTCTGTCCATATATGGACAGTGACATCAGGGGAAACTCCTGAAGCGGAATCCCCGGTCACAGCATTGCAGACACTATGACCGGGGATTCCACTCCAGGAGAAGCCAATGACGTCATGGACACAGACGACAGGACGACGCTATCTATACTGCAAGGGGTTGGGGGGGGTCTATCTACAAGGGGTCTGTGGGCTGTTTGGCACTACCTACAAAAAAGGACAACTGTGCAGGAGCACACAAAATACCCAGCTTTCCCAGCTATCAATTAAATGTGTTGAAATAAACTAAAATATAACTTTTATTGAATCTAGCTAAGGGATTAATCCTTTAGCTAGATTAAATAAAAGTTATATCTTAGTTTATTTCCACACATTTATTTGATAGCTGGGAAAGCTGGGTATTTTGTGTGCTCCTGCACAGTTGTCCTTTTTTTAATGTCTATTGCCCGCCAGCTATCAGGGTCATTTCGTAGTCCTTGAACTACAAGAGGGCTGTGGGCAATGTGGCACTACCAACCAGGGGGCTGTGGGCTGTGTGGCACTACCAACCAGGTGGCTGTGGGCTGTGTTGCACTACCAACCAGGGGGCTGTGGGGTACTAACAACCAGGGGGCTGTGGGGCACTACCAACCAGGTGGCTGGGGGGCACTACCAACCAGGGGTCTTTGCGGCACTCCCTACCAGGGGTCTGTGCGGCACTCCCTACCAGTGGGCTGTGCGGCACTCCATAGCAGGGGGCTGTGCGGCACTTCCTACCAGGTGGCTGTGTGGCACTCCGTACAGGGGGCTGTGTGGCACTCTCTACAGGGGGCTGTGTGGCACTCCCTACAAGGGACTGTGTGGCGCTCTTTACAGGGGGCTGTGTGGCGCTATCCATAAGGGGGCTGTGTGGCGCTATCTACAAGGGGGCTGTGTGGTGCTACCTACAAGGGGGCTGTGTGGCGCTACCTACAAGGGGGCTGTCTGGCGCTACCTACAAGGGGGCTGTGTGGTGCTACCTACAAGGGGCTGTGTGGTGCTACCCACAAGGGGGCTGTGTGGCGCTACCCACAAGGGGCTGTGTGGCGCTACCTACAGGGGGAATCTGAGTGGTGGGCTGATGGTCATTTTACTGTGATGGGGGGCTGATGGTCATTTTACTGTGAGTGGTGGGCTGATGGTAATTTTACTGTGAGTGGGGGGGCTGATGGTCATTTTACTGTAAGTGGAGGGCTGATGGTCATTTTACTGTGAGTGGGGGGCTGATGGTCATTTTACTGTAAGTGGTGGGCTGATGGTTATTTTACTGTGAGTGGGGGGCTGATGGTCAATTGATGACCTCCAATTGAAATTAATAGGAGGCAGAAAACTCCTGCGGCGCTCGTTTGGAGTTTTTTTTCCTGCATCTTTAGCATTCGCTTCAACAGCTTAAAGGGAACCGGTCTATCTACAAGGGGTCTGTGGGCTGTTTGGCACTACCTACAAAAAAGGACAACTGTGCAGGAGCACACAAAATACCCAGCTTTCCCAGCTATCAATTAAATGTGTTGAAATAAACTAAAATATAACTTTTATTGAATCTAGCTAAGGGATTAATCCTTTAGCTAGATTAAATAAAAGTTATATCTTAGTTTATTTCCACACATTTATTTGATAGCTGGGAAAGCTGGGTATTTTGTGTGCTCCTGCACAGTTGTCCTTTTTTTAATGTCTATTGCCCGCCAGCTATCAGGGTCATTTCGTAGTCCTTGAACTACAAGAGGGCTGTGGGCAATGTGGCACTACCAACCAGGGGGCTGTGGGCTGTGTGGCACTACCAACCAGGTGGCTGTGGGCTGTGTTGCACTACCAACCAGGGGGCTGTGGGGTACTAACAACCAGGGGGCTGTGGGGCACTACCAACCAGGTGGCTGGGGGGCACTACCAACCAGGGGTCTTTGCGGCACTCCCTACCAGGGGTCTGTGCGGCACTCCCTACCAGTGGGCTGTGCGGCACTCCATAGCAGGGGGCTGTGCGGCACTTCCTACCAGGTGGCTGTGTGGCACTCCGTACAGGGGGCTGTGTGGCACTCTCTACAGGGGGCTGTGTGGCACTCCCTACAAGGGACTGTGTGGCGCTCTTTACAGGGGGCTGTGTGGCGCTATCCATAAGGGGGCTGTGTGGCGCTATCTACAAGGGGGCTGTGTGATGCTACCTACAAGGGGGCTGTGTGGCGCTACCTACAAGGGGGCTGTCTGGCGCTACCTACAAGGGGGCTGTGTGGTGCTACCTACAAGGGGCTGTGTGGTGCTACCCACAAGGGGGCTGTGTGGCGCTACCCACAAGGGGCTGTGTGGCGCTACCTACAGGGGGAATCTGAGTGGTGGGCTGATGGTCATTTTACTGTGATGGGGGGCTGATGGTCATTTTACTGTGAGTGGTGGGCTGATGGTAATTTTACTGTGAGTGGGGGGGCTGATGGTCATTTTACTGTAAGTGGAGGGCTGATGGTCATTTTACTGTGAGTGGGGGGCTGATGGTCATTTTACTGTAAGTGGTGGGCTGATGGTTATTTTACTGTGAGTGGGGGGCTGATGGTCAATTGATGACCTCCAATTGAAATTAATAGGAGGCAGAAAACTCCTGCGGCGCTCGTTTGGAGTTTTTTTTCCTGCATCTTTAGCATTCGCTTCAACAGCTTAAAGGGAACCGGTCACCAGCATTTCACCTATTGAACCAGCAATACCTGGTGGTAGTGGGTGAAAAATAATTTCTATATAACCTATAATTGTTTTCTTAGTCGGCTCTGTAGCTTTAGTATTTAGCTTTTTAGTGATCCCACACCGTATGCTAATGAGCATAAAAGAGTCAGATCTTCATTTGAAAAGAGTCAAATCTTCGTTTGAAAAGTCATATCTTCATTCCTCAAGTCTTTCCGAGTTTACCCCGCCCCTTTACTTTTGATTGACAGCTCCTCGTCTCCCCCTAGCACACAAAATCCCGCGCTTGTGCATTGATGTCCTCTTCTGGGGTGTGCGCACAAAGGGACACCGGATTATTACGATAAAAGGCGCAAAATGTTTGCAGACCGTTATTTACAGGAGGAGGAGGAGTTTAGGAGAGGGGATAATGGTAATGAACTTTTGATAGCAGCGGCCAGTGAGGGATAAGTAAAGTTCAAAAGGGGAAATGCTGGTGACAGGTTCCCTTTAAGAAAAAAGACAAAAAAAGGTCACACAAAGCTGTTAGCTGCTGAAGGAATTTTTAGGCAGATTTTTTTTGCCTTACAAAAAACCGTGTGTGAACATACCCCACGAGTGTAGTGCTTGTTCTTAGCCGTTTTCTGTCTTTCTCAAAACTACTTTTGGTAGGGGGTCCTGAGCAAATTGTATTTTTCCAGTGCTGCCTCGAGTCTGAAAAGGTTGGGAAACTCTGTACTAGGCTACAGGATCCCGTTGTGGAGCAGCTCAGTTCGTCATGGGAATGGGGCCTAGGTTGAGTACAATTTTTGTTTTTGTTTGGGGGCACTGTCCACAAGGGGGAGGTGCGGGGACTGTATGGTACGATCTACAAGGGGGAGATGGGGGACTGTATGGTACTGTCTACAAGGGGGAGGTGCGGAGACTGTATGGCACGATCTACAAGGGGGAGGTGGGGGACTGTATGGCACTGACTACAAGGGGGAGGTGGGGGCTGTATGGTACGATCTACAAGGGGGAGATGGGGGACTGTATGGTACGATCTACAAGGGGGAGATGGGGGACTGTATGGTACTGTCTACAAGGGGGAGGTGGGGGACTGTATGGCACTGACTACAAGGGGGAGGTGGGGGCTGTATGGCACGATCTATAAGGAGGAGGTGGGGGATTATGGCACGGTCTACAGGGAGGCTATATGGCAAAATCTACAGGGGGGCACTATACTGTGTGGGGGCCACTAAGCGGACATTATACTGTGTAGGGGTACTACAGATGGCATAATACTGTGGGCACAATTAGAGGACACAATACTGTGTCCTTGAAGGGGTTGTAATATATTATTAAATATTATTATTATACTGTATGGGGGCACTAAAGGGGCATTATAATTTTTTAATGATGGGTGGGGCGCCGAAAGATCATTTCGCACAGGGCGCCATCAATCCTAGGGCCGGCCCTGCATATAACCTATGTGATGTTTCAGCATTGTAGAGCCACATTCTTACAACATAGCAATGATTCATTATCACTATTACCCACTAGATGGTGAAATGCAAACACTGGTATGTGATACATAAAGTCACATCTGCAGAACTAGAGGCATAGAAAAATCTTAGAATTCCATTATTTTTTTTTGTAATAAACGTTCCAAGTAATCTTACTGCTTTTAAAAGCTCAGTATATTACATTATGTAAACAAGTAATTATACAACATAAAATGGCATTGAAATGGTTAAATCTAAATCTGAATGTGCCCTAACTATAAAAATGATTGGACCCTCAGCCATTCAGCCAAAGCTCAACTTTATTGTCTGCATTGGAATCATATAACCATGGCCGGCCTTGGATACGTTCGACCAGTGCGGTCGCACATGGCGCCAGCCGCCACACTGCAAGAGGGGCGCCAACGGGTGTGTGTATCCCCGCGCCGTTGCAACTACCAGCGGGGATACACACACTAACTGCAGTCGCCTTTCCACTCGGTGGCTGCTAGCGGTGACACCGGGCATGAGGGCGGTGGCGCCGCTAGCAGCCGCTGCTATAGCGGTAGCGACGGCACTATAGCAGAGCAGGGAGGTATCTCCCTGCTCTGCTATCTACTAGCGCCACTGTAGCTTCCTGAAGGAGCGGAATCCCCATGTGGCCGGGGATTCCGCTCCTGGAGCGCTGCTTGATGTCTCTGTCCATATATGGACAGTGACATCAGGGGAAACTCCTGAAGCGGAATCCCCGGTCACAGCATTGCAGACACTATGACCGGGGATTCGACTCCAGGAGAAGCCAATGACGTCATGGACACAGACGACAGGACGACGCTATCTATACTGCAAGGGGTTGGGGGGGGTCTATCTACAAGGGGTCTGTGGGCTGTTTGGCACTACCTACAAAAAAGGACAACTGTGCAGGAGCACACAAAATACCCAGCTTTCCCAGCTATCAATTAAATGTGTTGAAATAAACTAAAATATAACTTTTATTGAATCTAGCTAAGGGATTAATCCTTTAGCTAGATTAAATAAAAGTTATATCTTAGTTTATTTCCACACATTTATTTGATAGCTGGGAAAGCTGGGTATTTTGTGTGCTCCTGCACAGTTGTCCTTTTTTTAATGTCTATTGCCCGCCAGCTATCAGGGTCATTTCGTAGTCCTTGAACTACAAGAGGGCTGTGGGCAATGTGGCACTACCAACCAGGGGGCTGTGGGCTGTGTGGCACTACCAACCAGGTGGCTGTGGGCTGTGTTGCACTACCAACCAGGGGGCTGTGTGGTACTAACAACCAGGGGGCTGTGGGGCACTACCAACCAGGTGGCTGGGGGGCACTACCAACCAGGGGTCTTTGCGGCACTCCCTACCAGGGGTCTGTGCGGCACTCCCTACCAGTGGGCTGTGCGGCACTCCATAGCAGGGGGCTGTGCGGCACTTCCTACCAGGTGGCTGTGTGGCACTCCGTACAGGGGGCTGTGTGGCACTCTCTACAGGGGGCTGTGTGGCACTCCCTACAAGGGACTGTGTGGCGCTCTTTACAGGGGGCTGTGTGGCGCTATCCATAAGGGGGCTGTGTGGCGCTATCTACAAGGGGGCTGTGTGGTGCTACCTACAAGGGGGCTGTGTGGCGCTACCTACAAGGGGGCTGTCTGGCGCTACCTACAAGGGGGCTGTGTGGTGCTACCTACAAGGGGCTGTGTGGTGCTACCCACAAGGGGGCTGTGTGGCGCTACCCACAAGGGGCTGTGTGGCGCTACCTACAGGGGGAATCTGAGTGGTGGGCTGATGGTCATTTTACTGTGATGGGGGGCTGATGGTCATTTTACTGTGAGTGGTGGGCTGATGGTAATTTTACTGTGAGTGGGGGGGCTGATGGTCATTTTACTGTGAGTGGGGGGCTGATGGTCATTTTACTGTAAGTGGTGGGCTGATGGTTATTTTACTGTGAGTGGGGGGCTGATGGTCAATTGATGACCTCCAATTGAAATTAATAGGAGGCAGAAAACTCCTGCGGCGCTCGTTTGGAGTTTTTTTTCCTGCATCTTTAGCATTCGCTTCAACAGCTTAAAGGGAACCGGTCACCAGCATTTCACCTATTGAACCAGCAATACCTGGTGGTAGTGGGTGAAAAATAATTTCTATATAACCTATAATTGTTTTCTTAGTCGGCTCTGTAGCTTTAGTATTTAGCTTTTTAGTGATCACACACCGTATGCTAATGAGCATAAAAGAGTCAGATCTTCATTTGAAAAGAGTCAAATCTTCGTTTGAAAAGTCATATCTTCATTCCTCAAGTCTTTCCGAGTTTACCCCGCCCCTTTACTTTTGATTGACAGCTCCTCGTCTCCCCCTAGCACACAAAATCCCGCGCTTGTGCATTGATGTCCTCTTCTGGGGTGTGCGCACAAAGGGACACCGGATTATTACGATAAAAGGCGCAAAATGTTTGCAGACCGTTATTTACAGGAGGAGGAGGAGTTTAGGAGAGGGGATAATGGTAATGAACTTTTGATAGCAGCGGCCAGTGAGGGATAAGTAAAGTTCAAAAGGGGAAATGCTGGTGACAGGTTCCCTTTAAGAAAAAAGACAAAAAAAGGTCACACAAAGCTGTTAGCTGCTGAAGGAATTTTTAGGCAGATTTTTTTTGCCTTACAAAAAACCGTGTGTGAACATACCCCACGAGTGTAGTGCTTGTTCTTAGCCGTTTTCTGTCTTTCTCAAAACTACTTTTGGTAGGGGGTCCTGAGCAAATTGTATTTTTCCAGTGCTGCCTCGAGTCTGAAAAGGTTGGGAAACTCTGTACTAGGCTACAGGATCCCGTTGTGGAGCAGCTCAGTTCGTCATGGGAATGGGGCCTAGGTTGAGTACAATTTTTGTTTTTGTTTGGGGGCACTGTCCACAAGGGGGAGGTGCGGGGACTGTATGGTACGATCTACAAGGGGGAGATGGGGGACTGTATGGTACTGTCTACAAGGGGGAGGTGCGGAGACTGTATGACACGATCTACAAGGGGGAGGTGGGGGACTGTATGGCACTGACTACAAGGGGGAGGTGGGGGCTGTATGGTACGATCTACAAGGGGGAGATGGGGGACTGTATGGTACGATCTACAAGGGGGAGATGGGGGACTGTATGGTACTGTCTACAAGGGGGAGGTGGGGGACTGTATGGCACTGACTACAAGGGGGAGGTGGGGGCTGTATGGCACGATCTATAAGGAGGAGGTGGGGGATTATGGCACGGTCTACAGGGAGGCTATATGGCAAAATCTACAGGGGGGCACTATACTGTGTGGGGGCCACTAAGCGGACATTATACTGTGTAGGGGTACTACAGATGGCATAATACTGTGGGCACAATTAGAGGACACAATACTGTGTCCTTGAAGGGGTTGTAATATATTATTAAATATTATTATTATACTGTATGGGGGCACTAAAGGGGCATTATAATTTTTTAATGATGGGTGGGGCGCCGAAAGATCATTTCGCACAGGGCGCCATCAATCCTAGGGCCGGCCCTGCATATAACCTATGTGATGTTTCAGCATTGTAGAGCCACATTCTTACAACATAGCAATGATTCATTATCACTATTACCCACTAGATGGTGAAATGCAAACACTGGTATGTGATACATAAAGTCACATCTGCAGAACTAGAGGCATAGAAAAATCTTAGAATTCGATTATTTTTTTTTGTAATAAACGTTCCAAGTAATCTTACTGCTTTTAAAAGCTCAGTATATTACATTATGTAAACAAGTAATTATACAACATAAAATGCCATTGAAATGGTTAAATCTAAAGAGTCAATCAAAATGCAGTATTTTTTGCAGTATCTCCTAGTATGTTATTTTCTAAATCATATCAGTAAATGTAGCAAGAAGAGCATGATGACAGAGATAATAAACAACAGATATGTATTGTGTAGCTTTCTGCATATGCAACTGATCCAATTGTTTGCCCTACTTGAAATGGTACAGAACAAGCCACAGGCAATGTAAGCACGGAGTTTCCAATCAGCGCTAACAAGTTGTGCTCAGTGCTTCCCACATATGTACGCTTTATCACAAAAGCTTAACATTTCATTTTGATTTACAGTATTCTTTTGGTAACCTTCGTTTCTATATTAGGGAACTGCATATACAGCGATTCCCTAACATCCTTGTATTATTGGAAGTATTCGGGTGTATTCACATGGGCTGAAAACCGGACTGCAAAAACGAATGTGTTTTTACCGCGATTTGCTGCACTTTAGCAGTAAGCATGAAAACCGTGGTAAATTGTGGTAAAAACACATGCAAAACCACACCTTGTGAATACACCCTTATGCCAGGTTCCCACGTAGCGTAAACGCTGCGGAATTTCAGCAACTAAATTCTATGCGGAAATCCTGCATTTAGAAAGATTTAGAAAATCTCATGCCCACGATGCGGAAAAAAAACGCAGAGTAAACATTAATAAATTGACCTGCGGTGCGGAATTTAAATCTGCAGCACGTCAATTTATGCTGCGTTTTATATAGCGGAAAGTGAGGCAGCACTACCAAATGAGTGAAAAGATGATCCTGTTAATTCCACATGTGACTTTTCAGCTCAGTGCGAGCCTTTCTCAAGCATCTCGCACTGAAGGGCTCCCACTGAGCTGAAACGTTGCACGTGGAATTACACAGGATCATTTTTTCACTCATTTGGTAGTGCTGCCTCACTTTCCTCTATCTGCGTTGAAGGGTCATTGGACTCTGACCTAGAAGGCGTGCACCCACTGTAGTTGTGTTTCCAGTGCTGCTGATCTATATCTATTTATGCTGCGTTTTAGTTGATCTTCCGTTGCGGGTTTTCCCCATTGAATTCAATGTGTTTGCATATGCCACAACAGGAAGCCAAGTGTTGCGACTTTTGCAGCGTATTCGCATCGATTACTCCGCACAAAAAAACAAACAAAAACATACCCAGAAGTCTGTGTTTCTTTGTCCAGTCCGGCCTCCTGGGATGACGTTGCATCCCATGTGACCGCTGCAGCCAATCACAGGCTGTAGTGGTCACATGGGCTGCAGCGTCACCCAGGGAAGCTGGACTCAAATGCACACGAGGGACGCATCGCCATAACAACGGCCTAGGTAAATATGAGCATTTTTTACCGCTGCTTTCCACGATTTTTCGGACAGAATGTACTGCGGGTTCCAGTTCGGACACGCTGCGTGATTTTTACACAGAGTATCTGACCCGTGGGAACACGGCCTTAGGGCTCATTCATACGAACGTGTTCTTCATCAGTGTGTAAGGGTTCAGTTGATTTGACGGAATCAACGGTATATCATCGGTGCGGATCCGACACCCATACCCCGCAACGATCAGCCACTCCGGTGGCCTGCGGGCACCGGATGTTATTGCTGTTGGCAATTATCTATATGTACCCCAAAGTGGGTCTACTAAAAAAATATGACTTGTCCCGCAAAAAACAAGCCATGAAATCTACTATTATTGTACAAATGTAGTAAAACATAAAAAAACCCTATAATTATTTGGTAAAAGTAACATGTTAGTTATGTCGCACAGTGAACCACAGCAATTTAAAACGCAAAAACACAATTGCGGATTTTTTTTTTAATTCCCCCAAAAATGTTAATAACATTTAATCAATAAGTTATATGGACATCAACACACAGGATCCACCTAATATTGATCACATATTAGTTGAAGAACTTAGATGTGATCAATATTAGGTGGATTCTGTGTGTCAGATAAACTGACGGTAGCGGCTGATAGAGAACGATACAGCTTCTATGTATACAGGATACATAGAAGCTTTAGTGTAAAAAAAACTATACATAAAAAAGTCAATTAAAAAAGTGCCTAAAATCATAAAACACATTGATTTAATAATAAAAAATAAAACCATTTGAAGGTGTACTATAGCCTATAAGCTATTTTGTCATGCTTAGGGCCTGTGCACATCAGCGTCGGGCTTCCGTTTGACCTTTCCATTGGAGAAACCGATGAACGGAAAGCCAAACGGAAATCATAACTTCCGTTTACATTACCATTAATTTCAATGGTAATGCTTCCATTGCAGTTGGTTTCCGTTTGTTTCCGCCCACTACGCTATTGTTTTCGCAAAAAAACCTAAAACCTTACGGAGCGGAAACAAACTGAAACCAACTGCAACGGAAGCATTACCATTGAAATCAATGGTAATGCAAACGGAAGCTATGATTTCCATTTGGCTATCTGTTCATCGGTTCCTCTGATGGAAAGGTCGAACGGAACCCATGAACGGAAGCCCAACGCTGATGTGAACATGGCCTTAGGATCATTGACCTACTGGAGGGCTCAGTTACTAGCAAGTTTTGGCTAATGCCTTGATGTTTTGCTTAAGTATTTCTAAATAATTCTCTTTTCTAATGATGCCAATGCCATCTATTTTAATAAAAAATAATCCTTCCGTGAAGTAAATTGATGACTCGGCTGATAGTGAGTTTTGTGTGTCTCTAACAAATAGGATCACAATAATATCAATCACATATAAGTTGACCACAGAGATGAGTGAACCTTCCAAATTTAGTTTCAGGTCTGATTTTATCGAACTGGCCATCAGATTTGATTCGAATAAATTTGTCGCCAATATAAAGTGGCTCGATTGACCTGAAAAGTTGTGTATGACACGCGGAGGTCTTCTAGGACTGTATGCAAGCCCTTTAACACCAAAACAGAATTATTAATTCCAACTGACAGCAACATATATGGCTATGGCTAAACAGATGGAAGCCGGTGGTAACAAACAGCCTGGCAGTGGCCGGACTTAAAGAGGCTCTGTCACCAGATTTTGCAGCCCCTATCTGCTATTGCAGCAGATCGGCGCTGCAATGTAGATTACAGTAACGTTTTTATTTTTAAAAAACGAGCATTTTTGGCCAAGTTATGACCATTTTCGTATTTATGCAAATGAGGCTTGCAAAAGTACAACTGGGCGTGTTGAAAAGTAAAAGTACAACTGGGCGTGTATTATGTGCGTACATCGGGGCGTGTTTACTACTTTTACTAGCTGGGCGTTGTGTATAGAAGTAACATCCACTTCTCTTCACAACGCCCAGCTTCTGGCAGTGCAGACACAGCGTGTTCTCGAGAGGTCACGCTGTGACGTCACTCACAGGTCCTGCATCGTGTTAGACGAGCGAGGACACATCGGCACCAGAGGCTACAGATGATTCTGCATCAGCATCGGCGTTTGCAGGTAAGTCGATGTAGCTACTTACCTGCAAATGCTGATGCTGCTGCAGAATCAACTGTAGCCTCTGGTGCCGATGTGTCCTCGCTCGTCTGACACGATGCAGGACCTGTGAGTGACGTCACAGATCTGCACTGCCAGAAGCTGGGCGTTCTGAAGAGAAGTGGATGATACTTCTCATCAGAAAGCCCAGCTAGTAAAAGTAGTAAACACGACCCGATGTACGCACATAATACACGCCCAGTTGTACTTTTACTTTTCAACACGCCCAGTTGTACTTTTGCAAGCCTCATTTGCATAAATACGAAAATGGTCATAACTTGGCCAAAAATGCTCGTTTTTTAAAAATAAAAACGTTACTGTAATCTACATTGCAGCGCCGATCTGCTGCAATAGCAGATAGGGGCTGCAAAATCTGGTGACAGAGCCTCTTTAAATTAAAATCTATATATTTGAAGAAAAAAAATTGTCACTTGGACACAGACTGATGTATAACAGCAATGTATAAATGCCTTACTAGATAAAAAATACACCAACTTTTGCTTTTAGATGTATGCAAAAGTGAGTGACGTCATGTCCGTGATGTCTGTTCCAGAAGGCAGCGGCATGCATTCAGCACCAGGATTAATATTATTATTGAAGATTTGTGAATGATGTGGTAAAGATTGGTGATTCACAATATAATGTAATAATTGTATAGATGCAGCAGCACTCACTCACAGCAATGGCTGCCTGTTCCTGCCTAACTAACACACTGATAGGCCATCTATTTTTTCTCCTCACTATGAAATACACTCACTGAAACAAATCCACTATCTATCTGTATTTTGTGTTACTATCTCTAATTCTCTTGACCTGCCTAGGTAGAGTCGTGTGTTAACCTTAAACCATACTATCCCCCATCCCCATTTAGTAACGACACATGACACCGAGGTTGGATGTGAAATGGCCACAGCAGCCGTTTATTAATTTCACAGTTTTATAAAAACAATTTAAATCCGAAACATTCGGATAACTAGTTAGGAATCCACCAGAGAATTCCTCCTAATAATTCACATGACCCAACATGGGTCATAACATTAACCCGAGCAGAGGAAGTCCTTGAAGCCCCCTCAGATAGTCCTTTTTAAAGAACACACCGAATTAGCCATCTGCAAACCACCAATTACCTCCAGCCGTAAACCAGCTCGGAAGCACCGTTCACCTCTGCAGATGGCTCCAACCACTAGAAGTCCACTTCAAGGGGATAACACCCGATGAAGCCCTCCAGTGATATACCGACCACTAGAAGTCCACTTCAAGGGGATAACACCCGATGAAGCCCTCAAGTGATATACCGACCACTAGAAGTCCACTTCAAAGGGATAACACCCGATGAAGCCTTCAAGTGATATACCTTCTACCAGAAGACCACTTCAAAGGGATACCACCCGATGAAGTCTTCAACCATGTACCTTTTTTGGGGGACGCATACCCCCGATGCGACCCCCCCACCATTTTGTACTGACTGGCCTCAAGGACTCCCCCCGCCAGCTGCCATGACAACAGAACCTACTCCGGAAAAAAGAAAAACATGTTAAATAAGCACACAAAATAAAAACACAACGCTCATAGCCAGACGTACATAAGACCTAAAGAGTAACAAAACAAGGGTGGGAGGGTGGGAGCTTTGCTTACTGTGTGTTACTCCTCCCGCTGCTTCCGGCTCAATGCCGAGAAACAGCAGGAAGCACAGCAACGGCCCCCCCCGCCCCCCTTAACTCCTCCCCGTCCCTCCTTCAGCTCCTTCAACTTTCCCTGACCTCGTAACATTAACCCTTTCCCTACCAGGACGGTCATGTCGGCTTCCCTTAAGCCTGCAGCTGCGTCCAGCCTCTTCTTGACCTGCCTAGGTAGAGTCGTGTGTTAACCTTAAACCATACTATCCCCCATCCCCATTTAGTAACGACACATGACACCGAGGTTGGATGTGAAATGGCCACAGCAGCCGTTTATTAATTTCACAGTTTTATAAAAACAATTTAAATCCGAAACATTCGGATAACTAGTTAGGAATCCACCAGAGAATTCCTCCTAATAATTCACATGACCCAACATGGGTCATAACATTAACCCGAGCAGAGGAAGTCCTTGAAGCCCCCTCAGATAGTCCTTTTTAAAGAACACACCGAATTAGCCATCTGCAAACCACCAATTACCTCCAGCCGTAAACCAGCTCGGAAGCACCGTTCACCTCTGCAGATGGCTCCAACCACTAGAAGTCCACTTCAAGGGGATAACACCCGATGAAGCCCTCCAGTGATATACCGACCACTAGAAGTCCACTTCAAGGGGATAACACCCGATGAAGCCCTCAAGTGATATACCGACCACTAGAAGTCCACTTCAAAGGGATAACACCCGATGAAGCCTTCAAGTGATATACCTTCTACCAGAAGACCACTTCAAAGGGATACCACCCGATGAAGTCTTCAACCATGTACCTTTTTTGGGGGACGCATACCCCCGATGCGACCCCCCCACCATTTTGTACTGACTGGCCTCAAGGACTCCCCCCGCCACAGCGAAACAGGCCTTGACCACCTTAAGCCTGTGAGTTCCTCCACACCACCACCGCCCTTTCTATTCCTTCTGCTATCGCCAAGCTCCAAAGATCAATGCCAACCTCGGTCAGATGAACCCCGTCACTCCTCCAGAAATTCCCCACTCCTGACTCCAAATCCCTATGCCTCACGCAAATGCCCCCGTTTTTTGCCACAAAACGGGACACCGCCCGATTAACTTTAATGCGAGCCTTATTGACTCTCTCCACAGATCTAGCTAACCGCCAATGCTTTCTTGGGACTATGTCCGACCACACTATCACCAACTTGGGATAAGATACCCACAAACACAACATATCATGTTTGGTATCCCGCACCAACTCACGAAAGGGGCGGACTCCTAAGTCATTCCCACCCACGTGCAACACTAAGACCTCCGGAACCCTATCAAGCCGAGCATATGTCTGGAATTCCGCCAACACCCTGCTCCACGACATACCTCTAAAACCCAGCCAATGCACAACCGCATCCTGTCGCGGAATGCGCAACTGGCGACCATTCGGGCGGACGTCCGCCCTCAAAGCCCCCCAGTGCACGTAAGAATGACCCATCAACCACACCAAACACGGAGGCGAATCTGAAACTGAAAAAACAATTAGGCACCACCATATAACATTTGTAAAGCGTTAACAGCAAAATTCATAACATATGGGGGCGGACATAGGACTTAAACCTGTTGGACTCCCAACGACCAATACGCCTCACCCCCTCATCATCCAACCCCCAGCGCCCCGCTTCTGTTGCTGCGCCAATCCTGAAGGAATGAGATGAATATGAGCCTGCCGCGACACCAACCGCCGTCAAACATTTTTTAAATACAGCTCCAAACTGAAACCTGGACAAAAACGACCCGTCCACATGACGTAACAAAGGCAAATCTGGAGACCCCCTGTTTGGCGTAAAACCCCGCATGCACTCTACTGGGCACATAACCGACCCCGGGGCGCAACCCCTTCAAAGCCTGCGATACCAGAAATTCCTTCGATACATCCTGAAAGCCCCGCAACTTAAACCCAAACGCCACCGCAGACATGAACCGGTTCACCTTCGCCACTGAAAACCCCGCCTCCCAGGCGTCCCCTAACCAGTACAAAAGTGCCACCAACCTGTCTCTATCCGTATTGACGTCACCCAACTCTCTTACCCACTCCTCCCACTGCCTCCAACAAGCAGCATAAGCACTCCACGTCGTGCGCGCCAAAGACCTTTGTACCAATTGTTCTACGGGACCGAGACCAGATCCCAAAGATGCTGCGGACAAGCCAAACCGAGACGTTCCGCTCCCGGTGCCAATTGCCGAAACCGGTCCCACTGCGAGCGAGAAAGAGCATCAGCGATACAATTCCGTACACCCGGGACATGCACCGCCACCACCCACGCGTTCAACGACAAACATACCAACACTAAATGTCGCAACAATTGAACTACCGGAGGAAAGGACGCCGTGATGTTATTAATGGCAAGCACCACCCCCATGTTGTCGCAGTAAAAAACGGACCTTCTTATCCCTGAGCCTGTCCCCCCAAATGGTAGCCGCCACCACGATGGGAAACAGCTCGAGCAGGGCCAGATTCCGCGTGAGTCCACTGGACACCCAGCTAGCCGGCCATTGACCTGCGCACCACGGACCTCCCCCGTAAGCTCCAAAACCACCCGCCCCAGCCGCATCCGTGAAAATATTCAAAACACTCGTATCCTGCGCTGGGGCCATCCATAGCGAGCGACCATTGAACTGGCCCAAGAAGTCATTCCAAACCTGAAGATCAGCACGGTACTCCTCCTTGAGCCGCACAAAATGATGCGGCGCACGCACTCCCACCGTTGCCGCCGCCAACCTCCTACCAAACACCCTCCCCATCGGCATAATCCGGCAGGCGAAATTCAACTTCCCCAGCAGCGACTGAAGCTCCCTCAGCGTCACTTTCTTCATTCTACAAGCCCGTTGAACCTCCAGCCTCAAAGCACCCAACTTATCCGCCGGGAGACGACACTCCATTGCCACCGAGTCTATTTCGATTCCCAAAAAACAAATCGTCGCTACCGGGCCCTCCGTTTTTTTTTTTTTTCGTTTTTTTTTTTTTTTGGCGCCAAAGGAATCCCAAAATCCCTCGCCACCTTCTGTAGAGCATGAAGCAAATTACCGCAAACCGGCGAACCCCCCGGGCCAACGCATAACAAATCATCTAAGTAATGGATCAACGAGTCGACCCCGGATACTCCCCTCTTTACCCACTCCACGAAGCTACTAAACGCCTCGAAGTATGCACAAGAAAGGGAACACCCCATCGGAAGGCACTGATCCACGTAAAAGGCCCCATTCCAAAAACAACCCAACAGCCGTTGCTTTCTGTATGGACCGGCAACAACCTGAACGCCGCCTCGATGTCAGTTTTTGCTAGCAGCGCCCCAGGACCCGCAGCCCGCACTAACCCCACCGCCTTATCGAATGAGGTATAAACTACGGAGCACAACTCGTGATCAATCCCGTCATTTACCGACGAACCTTTGGGATACGATAAATGTTGAATCAAACGAAACTTTCCGGGCTCGCGTTTAGGGACAATACCCAAAGGGGACACAACTAAATCTTTCACCGGCGACTCCACAAATGGCCCCGACATGCGCCCCAACGAAACTTCTTTTAACAACTCTTCCGACACGACTTCCACATGCAAGTAAGCCGATTTTAAATTTCTCCCCGTAACCGGAACCTCATAAGGAGGCGGAGGAATAACAAAACCAACACTAAACCCTTCATAAAGCAACCTAGCTGCCGCCCTATCCGGATACTCATTTAGATAAAGGGCCATCCTTTCCACCCTCACCGGCGACACCCCCTTGACCAGCCCCGTGCTGGTTCCCGGACCTCTTTTTTCGCAGACATTTTGCCGCCCCGTGTGATGCACCATTACACTCGGAGCACACGTGCTTGAACTTGCACGTGGCCCCAAACTTGCACTGGCCTTCATTGAATTGCCAGCAAAACCCCGCCTTTCCCCCGACGCTTGGTCCACTCTGACTAGACTGGCCTCCCTGGCCACCGCTCCCGGGAAAGGGCTGCCTAACCGGAGCCGTAACCCGTAACCAGAGAGCAATATCCTTCTGGTCCCACCGAATCGCCGGCCGAACCGCCTTCCGCTGACGGAATTGCTCATCATATCGCAGCCACGCCTGACCCCCATACGCCCTATGAGCCTCCCCAATAGCATCAAAATAACAAAATAACGCCGAACAATTTTCCGGCGCCTTTTCCCCTATCACACTAGCCAATATGGCGAACGCCTGCGACCAATTAACGAACGTCTGCGGGATAAGCCTATACCGCCGCCGTTCCTCCTCGTCCTTTTTACTCTCATCCCGCTTGCTCTTATCCAAATTGAATTTAGCCAGCGGCAAGAGAGAAAAAATTTCAACGTATTCATCTTTCCAGATCCGATCACGCACCTCCTGCTTTAAATGCGCCCCCAACGGACCCTCAAAACAAACATACACCTCCCCCCGAGCACGATCGTCCATGCGCACTCGATCGCCGTCCTTCTGTGCCTCAGTCTGCACCGACACCGCGACCGCCTCTCTAACCGCCACCACAGGACGCGCCTGCAACGATCCCACGTCCCTGGGGCCTTCCCAAACTACCGCAGGGGACACTTCCGTTACTACCGGCGCCGCGGCCCCTATCAAGGCGCCCCACCAGCTCCCGTAAGCAACCCACTAAATCTGCCAAACCCGCTCCGTCGCGTCCGCCCGCGCCACTACCGGCCCCCGATGCTATGCTAGCAGCCCCCCCGCCGACACCCGACATAAAAATCGCTGGATAAGACAATAATGGAGTTATACACTCACCGGGCTGCACAGGCGCTGTGTTCCCGTCAGCCGGACCATCCTGACCTCGACGATAGACGTCCAGTTCACCTTCCTCCAGTTCTTCTCTCGCCGACGACTGTCCCTCCCAACGACATCTTCGGAAAGGGGATGAGGACGCGCTGACCGATGGGCCGGCAACCTGCCGCCCGACCGCCGGGACCCAGACTTCTGACCGGACCTGTTGCCTCGACGTCGCTGCAGATCTAGTCGTCCGTCTAGACGATCCTGACGAAGCCTGCCCCCTGGCCGGAACATCACCATGCGGGGCGGCCGTACCTTGCTCTCGACATCTTCCATCTGATGGGGGAGGGGTGACAGGGAGCCCAGCCTGCGACTCCCTGCTTACCGCCGGACCCCGTCGCGGCCTGGGATTCCTGCCAGGACGCAGGGCCTGGGAAGGGGCGGTCCTCCCAGCTGCCTGGCCTGCAGCGTCCGGGATCGGGCTCCCTCTGCGACGCCGTGTCCGCGGGACTACCTCCCGACTAAGGCGCTCTGGAGGTCGGGACCGCCGAGAGGGACGGGTCGACACAGCCCGCATCGCCGTCACCCCTGGCACCGCTCTCTGCCTGCCCAGCGCAGGAGCGGTTGTTGCCGACTCCCCCCCCGCCGCCATAGCCATGCTCGTAATGGGGCCGGGGGAGGGGAGCCTGTCCCTTACAACAGACCCCGAACGCCGTGCCCGGCGTGGCGAAACGGCGTCCGGGATCCGCGTTAATGCAGCCACGGTCTCCTCCAGCCATCCGGGACCGTGGTGCACAGCAGCGGCACGCAGCCGCTCTAAAATCAGGGCCTCTGCCATTACTAAAGAGCCAGGCAACGGGGAGCTTTGCTTACTGTGTGTTACTCCTCCCGCTGCTTCCGGCTCAATGCCGAGAAACAGCAGGAAGCACAGCAACGGCCCCCCCCGCCCCCCTTAACTCCTCCCCGTCCCTCCTTCAGCTCCTTCAACTTTCCCTGACCTCGTAACATTAACCCTTTCCCTACCAGGACGGTCATGTCGGCTTCCCTTAAGCCTGCAGCTGCGTCCAGCCTCTTCTATCTGACGTCCTGTATTTCCTATCTGTATTATCGCAATGCAGCAGCTTTTCCTGGTTTGGCTGTTTATAGTGGCTAAGACTCATATGACTGTCATCCCTTGAGTCATCAGTGACTCACACCTATACCCCTCATAACTGGCTGTGCTAGATTGAGGGCTACCTCTAAGGTATTATGAGTAAACCCACCGAGCCACCGCCCGACGTCATGTCATCCTCCTTTTCTGTCTTCTTGTCTACTTCTGATCTTCTGACCTTAAAGGCTATGTAGACTTCTGAAAGCTTTTTCTTTATCATTATTAAATCAATGTTTAAGGTGATTCTAATAAATTTTAAAGTTGACTTTTATTAAAAAGTGTACCTGTAAAGATTAAAAAACTTTTTTATATGTGTTCCTTTTAATATAATAAAAAAACGTTTCAATATATTATATTTACCTTACTGCAAGCGTTAGCCTGCTATGCTTTAGTCTTCTTCCCTGTCTTGCTGCTCCTCCGTCTCTTCTACTTCGGCAGTCCCCGCTCATTGTCAATTGGAATCTGCAGCCAGAAACATCAGACGCTGGCTACGGATTCTATGCAGAGCAGAGGCTTAGGGGGAGGCACTACGTTGACGTGCACACTCCCGAGCCTCCTCACTCTAGGCCCTATTCACAGCACTGCTCTCGACATCACTGTTCATATATGGCTAGTGATGTCCGGAGCAGAGCTGAAGTCCCGGGTAGAGCGCTAGTAGAGGCTCTGCTCCCGTACACTGGCTCTGTGGAAGCCTCTAACATCACTGTCTATATATAGACAGTGATGTCAGGGGCAACCCCAGAGCCGGAGTCCCCGGCTATGCCTAGGTCTCCTGCACTGCTCCTAACATCACTGTCCATATATGGACAAAGATGTCACGGACTTCTCCATTGCTGGAGTCTCGAAACAGAGCCACTTCAAGCGCTCTGCCAGGGACTCCTGCTCTGCTCCTAACATCACTGTCCATATATGGACACTGATGTCAGGAGGAGAGAAGGAGTCCCAGGCCGAGCGCTTGAAGTGGCTCTGTTTCGGGACTCCGGCAATGTGGAAGCTTCTAACATATATAGACAGTGATGTCAGGGGCAACTCCAGAGCCGGAGGCCCTATTGCACTGGGGCCCATGAGTCTTTAGCTGCGCCCCTGGAATCGGCTCATAGCGAATGATAAAGCTTCTATGTATAGCGGATACATAAAAGCTGTATCGGAAAAATGAAACAACATAAAAGTCCGTTTAAAAATTTTTAACGATCACCTTTAATAAAAAAAAGCTGTCAAAAGGGTACATCACTTTTAAGACAGTCCCTTATACATGAGTTTTAGGCATGCACTTTTCAAAAAATTTGGCGCAAATCACTCCACGTCACTCTTTAACTTAGACTGGCATAACATATGAAAGTCTAAGACTACATTCCCACAATCGTGAGAGATTTTACACGCATAAAAAATAAATGTAAATCAGTCTGTGTGCGTTGCTTTATGCATCAGTGTGCTTTGCGAGTGGCATGCGCTTTTCCCGCACTCGCAAGCACTTTTTTTTTTTCAATGTAATTGATGCGTAAAACACGGACAGCACACGGATGTTGACTTCAATGGGCGGCTAGGTGCCTGAAAACGCACCAATATAGGACATGCAGTGTGTTTCACGCAACCGACACTCGCTGAATGAAAACTCACACGCGTGAAAAGCCCCATTGAAATCATGTTTCAACGCACAGCACACGGACGAGATTCACGCTCATGTGAATGAGCCCTTAGTAAATGGGGGCCTAGGTCTTGGTCTTGATGGTCACCTGAAACTGCAGTCTGGGTTTTGTATATCGTCTTGGAGTAGGGACTTTTTTTTTGCAGCTGATGCCTCCAGTTTCTTCACCATTTCCTTTGTTGTTGTTTTCGGATTAAGATAAGCCATTCGGCCGAAAATGAATTCAGCCCTGGGAGTTAATTTATGCCTCCTTTCTGAATGATGAAAGGTTTGTGTCGTGCCAATTTGGTTTATATTTGCATACAATTGTTTGTACAGATGCTTTCCTATTAATTGTTTTTTAAAAATTGATTCTGAGGAGGATCTAGACTTGTGGAGGTCTACAATTTTTATTTGTGAGGTCATGACTGAGATGCTTAGATTTTCCCATTGTATCAAGGGCAAAAAAGACACTTGATGTATACGTACTGTAGGCCCTTAAATACGGTTACAGGTGCGCTCATTACTTTCTAATTATGGCAGAAGTACTAAGGATCATTAGATCATTAGATCAGACTGTTTAACCCTTTCACTGCCTGGGTTTTCTAAATATTTTTCATCTCCGGTAGTCAGGACAATTTGGATTCTTTTGACATGTACAAATAAAACCTGAATTATAAAATGGAATATCATACTAAACAGTTATGTCCACCTTCATGTAACTTTGTGACAAATAGGAATTAAAATGAAAAAAAAAATGCATTAAATCTTACACTTGCGCTTTAAACTTGCATCCAAGCAGAGTCTTGAACAGAAAAACAATTTAAAAATAATACATCAAGGTGTGCAAAGTTCATATATATCATAAGCGTCCACAAAAACAAGAGCTTGTGCTCTCAAGAACGCTGAAATAGAGGCCATTCAATATTTTGCCTTTATACGCAAATGTGCCAAAAATATGTGGTCAACTTGACAAACCGCAATTATGCTACCAAAATCATTATTTGTTTAAAGCACACACCATATCGTGTATAAAAATAAAGTGTAAGGCCCCATGCACACGAACGTGCTTTTGCGGCCGCAATTCCGCCGAAAATCCACACGAGAATTGCGGCCCCATTAATTTCTATAGGCCCATGCACGCGACCGTGCATGGCCCAGGAGCCTGGACCGCAGAAAGAACGGGCATGTCTTATTACGGCCGTGTTCTGCGGTCCAGGCTCATAGAGATTAAGTGTATGTGCACACGACCTATTTTCAGACGTAATGGAGGAGTTTTACGCCTCGAATTACGCCTGAAAAGACGGCTCCATTACGCCTGCAAACATCTGCCCATTGCTCGCAATGGATTTTACGATGTTCTGTTCAGACGAGGTGTAATTTTACGCGTCGCTGTCAAAAGACGGCGCGTAAAAAGATGTCCGCGAAAAAGAAGTGCATGTCACTTCTTTGGACGTTTTTGGAGCCGTTTTTCATTGACTCCATTGAAAAACAGCTCCAATTACGTCCATAATGGATGCCGCAAAAAATGCAAGTACTTGCAAAAACGTCTGAAATTCAGGAGCTGTTTTCGCCTGAAAACAGCTCCGGAATTTCAGACGTATTTTGCGTTTGCGTGTGAACATACCCTAATGCACGCGGACATGTGCACGGCCCACGATTTGCGGGCGGCCCGCGGGTGACACTCCACGGCCGTCCGACCCGAAAATCACGGCCGTGCACATGGCTACGGTCGTGTGCATGAGGCCTAATAGTTGATATACACATCCATCTTCACAGAATTTAACATCATGCAATGATTATAAGCTAAAATTGTATAAAAAAAATTAAAACGCTAACTCAGCAGACCCTTTATACAAACAAAATGTACTCTGCAAAAAACTGTAAGATGTGAGTTCATAGATACCACACATGTCTATGTTCACAGCTGCGTGTGTTAAAAAAAAATCCAAAACCGCAGGAATACACTAACCAATTTTTGCATGAAAATAAATTTGGGATTATATACAGTGTGTACATAATTTCCCACTCCCCTATATAAACTTTAACGGTAATCAATAATTGCAAATCCCTAAACCTAATCTAATACATGATACTGTTTATTAATACTGATTTTCAGGGATCTGGTTGAAACGATTGTTTATTACTAAGGCTTGGTTCACACGACCTATTTTCAGGCGTAAACGAGGCGTATTACGGCTACAATACGTCGGCAAACATCTGCCCATTCATTTGAATGGGTTTGCCGACGTACTGTGCCGACGACCAGTAATTTACGCTTTGTCGTTTGACAGCTGTCAAACGACGACGCGTAAAATGACTGCCTCGGCAAAGACGTGCAGGACACTTCTTTGCAACGTAATTTGAGCCATTCATCATTGAAGTCAATGAAGAACAGCTCAAGATTACGGGCATCAAAGACGCCTCGCATAATGCGAGGAGGAGCTTTTACGTCTGAAACGACGCAGCTGTTTTCTCCTGAAAACAGTCTGTCTTTTCAGACGTAAAAGACAGTTCTCGTGTGCACATACCCTAAGGCCTTATCACGCGCGTCGCACGCACCTATGTAACTCAATGGGGCCGTTCAGACAGTCCGTGATTTTCACGCGCGTCGCACGGACCTATGTAAATCAATGGAGCCGTTCAGACAGTCCGTGATTTTCACGCAGCGTGTGTCCGCTGCGTAAAACTCACGACATGTCCTATACTTGAAAGTTTTTTGCGCATCACGCACCCATTGAAGTCAGTGGGTGCATAAAAAACGCGCACGGCACACGTGATTTTCGCGCAGTAGCCATCATTATGACACTCCGTTTGGATGTTTGTAAACAGAAAAGCACGTGGTGCTTTTCTGTTTTCATTCATACTTTTCAGTGCTGTTGCGCGAATCACGCTTGTCCCACGGAAGTGCTGTTTTCAATCATACTTTTGACTGCTGTTGAGCGAATCACGCGCGTCCCACGGAAGTGTTTCCGTGTGGTGCGCGTGAATTTCACACACCCATTGACTTCAATGGGTGCGTGATGCGCGAGAAACGCAGAAATATAGGACATGTCGTGAGTTTTACGCAACAGACTCACGCTGCGCAAAAATCACACACGACACGCATAAAAGCCCTTTATTATTGAAAAAAAATAATAAACCATACGTTTTTGGTATCACCGCAACCATAACGCAAAAAACAAGCCCTCATACAGCTCCGTCAACTAAAAAGTTATGGTTCTCACAACTTGGCGAAAGAAAAAATACATTCTTTTTACAAAAGTAATTTTATTGTGCAAAACGTTGTAAAACATAAAAAAGTGCTATAAAATATGTATTGCCGGAATCGGACTGACCTGTAGAATAACGTGAACATGTAGTTTATAACGCGTGGTGAACGCTGTATAAAAGAAACTAAAAAAACTATGCCAGAATTGCGGTTTTTTTGTTATCTGGCCTCCCAAAAAATAGGATAAAAGGTGATCAAAAAGTCGCATGTACCCCAAAATGGTACCAATAAAAACTATAGCTTGTCCCACAAAAAAACAGCACTCATACCACTACTTTTTTGAAAAAATAAAATTAGTTAAGGCTCCAATAAGTCAGGAAATAAAAAATATGCAGTTGTGCCCGATGGGAACATTTCTTCTGTTTCAAGAGGCGAATTATCAAGGCACTAAAATTAGGGAACCAGGAAGGGGAGGGCCCAAACATATCTGCTGGAAGCGACGGTGCCCGTATTATACCAGGAGAACACTTCCAAGCAAAATTCCCCAAACTGCAAAGGTGCGGAGTGTGGACGAAAAGGGGCATAAGAAAGGACATAATTTATCAGTGCGACAGCGGCCTGTGCAGAAAGGATTACTTCACAGCGTAACACACATCTATGGATCATTTTATTGTTTTTTTACCCCATTATTATACCACCTGACTATGCCCCTGATGTACTCTGCCCAGCTTACATGTGCCCCCACATTATAAATGGAAACACCAGCAATACTCAAACAAAACTACTACCAAGCAAAATCCGCTCTCCAAAAGCCAAATGGCGCTCCCTCCGCTCTGAACCCAACAGCGTGCCCAAACAACAGTTTACTTCCACATATATGGCATCGCCATACCCGGGAGAACCCTTTTAACAATTTTTGGGGTGTGTTCTCCAGTGGCATTAGCTGGGCACAACATATTTGCCACTGGAATGGCATATCTAAGGAAAAATATACAATTAATTTGCACCATCCGAGGCGCATTCATTTATAGAAAAGAACTGTGGGGTGAAAATGCTCACTACACCCCTTAATAAATGCCTTGAGGCGTGTAGTTTCCAAAATGGGGTCACTTTCTTTTTATTATTTCACATCTGAGCCTCTGCAATTGTGAACAAATACTTTGTAAATCGCCAAATTAGGCCTCAATTTTACATGGTACTGTTTCACTCCTGAGCCTGGTCGAATGTCCAGGCAAAAGATTAGGGTCACATGTAGGGTGTTTCTAAAACCGGGAAACACCGCCTAATAATTAGAGAGCTGTCTTGTTATGGTGGCACAAGCTGGGCACCACATATTGGCATATCTATGGAGAAAATCCCATTTTAGCTCTGCAACATCGAATGCACACTAATTTCTACAAAACACCTGCAGGGTTAACATGCTCACTACACCCCTAGGTGAATGCATTGAGGGGTGTAGTTTCCAAAATGTGGTCACTTCTGGGGGGTTTCCACTGTTTTAGTCCCACAGGCACCCAGAAACCAATCCAGCAAAATCTGCACTCCAAATAGCGTTCCTTCCCTTCTGAGCCCTGCCGTGTGCTCAAACAGCAGTTTATGACCACATATGGGGTATTGCCGTACTCGGGAGAAATTGCTTTACAAAAGGTGGGTTTCTTTTTTTCCTTTATTTGTTGAGAAAATGAAACATTTTGAGCTAAAGCTACGTCTTATTGAAGAAACAGGATTGTTTTTCTTTTCACTGCCCAATTCTAATAAATTCTTTGAAACACCTGTGGGGTCAAAATGCTCACTACACCCCTAGATTAATTCCTCAAGGGGTGTAGTTTCCTAAATGGAGTCACTTTTTGGGTGTTTTCATTGTTTTGTCCCTTTGGGGGCTTTGCAAATGTGATATGGCCTCTGCAAACCATTCCTGCTAAATGTGAGCTCCAAAAGCTAAATGTCGCTCTTTCCCTTTTAAGCCCTACCGTTTGTCCAAACAGCCGTTTATGACCACATAAACTGCTTTACAAATTTTGCGGTGCTTTTTCTCATTTAGTCTTTGTGGAAATGAGAAAAAAATAGCTAAACTGTAATGACAGGGTAGGGAGACAGACAGGTGAGCCCTAATCTACCCGCCACTCAGTCCCTGCCTACTTGCAACGACCCGTCCCAAGCGACGGGGTACAACTGGGCGACGGTCCCTACGTTCAGTAAGTGCAAGACTGACGAACAGACAATGGTACATAGAAGCTAGGGAAACAAGGCAGCTGCCCACGGAGACACCGTGAGCAACAAGAGTAGTGAACGAGCAGAGTCAAACCAGGAGAGAACGAGGTACCAAACGCTGAGCAGGAGAGTGGTCAGAAAGCCAAGGTCAATAACAAGCAGATGATGAGTAGTACAAGCAGCAGCAGCAGCAGCAAGCCAGGAAACAAGCATAGAAGAATCACAGGCAAAAGAGGAACAGGAAAGGCAGGTATAAATAGACAGTGGGCGGGAGCTAGCTCCGTCTGGCCAGGCTGTGATAGGCTCTCCCACTCCTAAGCCTGCCATCCTGAGTGGTGGAAGATGGAGTCAGTCTCACAGACATAGGAGCAGGTGCAGACTGATTGCCCACGGGCGTCGACACAGAACCTGTGTCTGGCAAATCCTTTACAGTACCCCCCCTTTTATGAGGGGCCACCGGACCCTTTCTAGGTGGACCTGGTTTATTGGGGAAACGAAGGTGGAACCTCCTGAGCAATACCCCAGTGTGAACAACCCGGGCGGGTACCCAAGTCCTCTCCTCAGGCCCGTATCCCCTCCAATGGACCAGGTACTGGAGGGAGCCTTGGACCATCCTGCTGTCCACAATCTTGACCACCTCGAATTCTACCCCCTCAGGGGTGAGAACAGGGACCGGAGGTTTCCTCGAGGGAGCCAAGGACGGGGAGCAGCGTTTAAGGAGGGAGGCATGAAAGACGTCGTGCACTCGAAAAGACGGGGGCAACTCCAGTCGGAAAGAGACAGGGTTAAGGACTTCAATGACCTTGTACGGCCCTATAAACCAGAGAGCAAACTTCTTGGACGGGACTTTAAGGCGCAAATTTCTAGAAGATAGCCACACCAAATCCCCGACCACAAACAAGGGGTTAGCAGAACGTCTTCTATCTGCCTGAGTCTTTTGTATGCTCTGGGACGCCTCTAGGTTCTTCTCAACCTGGGCCCAGACTGTGCACAGTTCCTGATGAACGACATCTACCTCGGGATTGTTGGAACTACCAGGTGAAACGGAGGAGAACTGTGGATTAAACCCAAAATTACAGAAAAAGGGGGAGACCCCTGACGAGTTACTGACCCGGTTATTAAGGGAAAATTCAGCAAGGGGAATGAATGAGACCCAATCATGTTGACAGTCAGAAATAAAACACCTTAAATATTGTTCTAGAGACGGATTAGTCCTCTCCGTTTGGCCATTAGTTTCAGGATGGAAAACCGAGGAGAAGGACAGATCAATCTCCAGCTTTTTACAGAAGGCTCTCCAAAACAATGAAACAAATTGTACCCCTCTGTCAGAAACAATATTGACAGGAACCCCATGGAGACGCAGGATGTGTTTGACAAACAAGGTAGCTAACGTCTTAGCATTGCGTAGTTTCTTGAGGGGCACAAAGTGGCACATCTTACTGAAGCGGTCTTCTACAACCCACACCACCGACTTGCCTTGAGATGGAGGCAAATCGGTGATAAAATCCATGGAGATATGGGTCCAAGGTCTCTGGGGAATGGGCAAAGAACATAGTAAGCCCGCTGGTAGGGACCTGGGAGTCTTGGACCTAGCACAAACCTCACAAGCGGCGACGTAGGCCTTAACGTCTTTAAGCAACCCAGGCCACCAGTAGTTTCTGGCAATGAGGTGCTTGGTACCCAGGATGCCTGGATGGCCAGATAGTGTATAGTCATGATTTTCCCTAAGTACCCTTAGCCGGAGTTGCAGGGGAACAAACAGCTTGTTCTCAGGAAGGTTCCCGGGAGCTGAACCTTGATTAGCCGCAATTTAGGAGACTAAATCAGAATCAATAGAGGAAATGATTATACCTGGAGGCAAAATACAAGCAGGATCTTCCACCGAAGGAGGGCTGGCCATGAAGCTACGCGACAGTGCGTCAGCCTTAATATTTTTAGACCCAGCCCTATAGGTGACCAAAAAATTGAATCTAGTAAAAAATAACGCCCATCGAGCTTGTCTCTGGTTTAGCCTCCGGGCAGACTCTAAGAAAACCAGATTCTTGTGGTCGGTAAGGACCGTTACCTGGTGCCTAGCCCCCTCCAGGAAGTGGCGCCACTCTTCAAATGCCCACTTAATGGCTAAGAGTTTGCGGTTGCCAATACCATAGTTACTCTCAGTGGGCGAAAACTTCCTGGAGAAGTAGGCACAGGGACGGAGATGGGTGAGGGACCTGGTACCCTGGGACAAGACAGCACCCACTCCCACCTCGGAGGTGTCAACCTCCACGATGAATGGCTCCATTTGGTTGGGCTGAACCAGCACCGGGGCCGCGATAAACACTTCTTAAGGACCTCAAAAGCCTGGACAGCCTCAGGAGGCCAGTGGAGGAGATCAGCACCTTTGCGAGTGAGATCCGTAAGAGGCTTAGCGATGACCGAGAAGTTAGCAATAAATCTCCTGTAATAATTAGCGAATCCCAGGAAGCACTGTAACGCCTTCAGGGAGGCAGGTTGGACCCATTCCGCCACAGCCTGGACCTTGGCGGGGTCCATGCGGAATTCATGAGTTGTGAGGATTTGACCCAAAAATGGTATCTCTTGTACCCCAAACACACATTTTTCGGTCTTAGCAAACAGTTTGTTTTCCCGAAGGACCTGGAGCACCTTCCTGACATGCTCAATGTGGGAGGACCAGTCCTTGGAAAACACAAGTATGTCATCAAGGTACACTACAAGAAATACCCCCAGGTAGTCTCTTAAAATCTCATTTATGAAATTCTGGAAGACCGCGGGAGCATTACACAACCCAAAGGGCTAGACGAGGTATTCGAAATGACCTTCGGGCATGTTAAACGCAGTCTTCCACTCATCCCCCTCTTTGATGCGGATAAGGTTATAAGCCCCCCGTAGATCAAACTTAGAGAACCATTGGGCCCCCTGAACTTGATTGAAGAAATCAGGAATCAAAGGAAGGGGGTACTGGTTCCTTACAGTGAACTTATTCAAGTTCCGGTAGTCGATGCATGGCCTAAGACCACCATCCTTCTTCCCTACGAAGAAGAAGCCAGCACCTACTGGAGAAGTAGAGGGGCGAATGTAACCCTTGGCCAGGCATTCCTGGATATACTCTCTCATGGCTTCACGTTCGGGACAAGAGAGATTGAATATCCTACCCTTAGGGAGCTTAGTTCCTGGTACCAAATCGATTGCGCAATCGAATTCTCTATGAGGAGGTAACACTTCGGAGGCCTCTTTAGAGAAAACATCAGCGAAGTCCTGAACAAACTCAGGTAGAGTGATCACCTCCTCAGGGAGAGAAATAGAATTAACAGAAAAACATGACGTCATGCATTCATTACCCCATTTGGTAAGATCCCCAGTATTCCAGTTAAACATGGGATTATGCATCTGCAACCAGGGAAGGCCTAAAACCAAATCGGACGATAATCCCTGCATCACCAGTACAGAGCACTGCTCCAAATGCATGGAGCCAACAAGGAGTTCAAAAACAGGGGTATGCTGTGTAAAATAACTATTAGCAAGAGGAGTGGAGTCGATATCCACTACCGGGACAGGTTTAGGCAAATCAATCAATGGCATAGCAAATTCCACAGACATAATATTAGCAGAAGACCCTGAATCCACGAAGGCACTGCCGGTAGCAGACCTACCCCCAAAAGAGACCTGAAAGGGAAGCAAGATTTTATTAGGTTTCATCTTTACGGGAAATACCTGTGCGCCCAAGTGACCTCCCCGATGATCACTTAGGTTTCGGAAGTTCTTCCGGCTGCTTATTCTTACGCCTAGGACAGTTGTTCACTAGATGCTTGTCATCCCCACAGTATAAGCAGAGACCATTCTTCCTGCGGAACTCACTACGTTGTTGGGGGGACACGGAGGCCCCGAGTTGCATAGGTACATCCGAGTCTTCCGTGGATGAACAAAGCAACTGAACCTCGGGAGGCATCATGGGGGAGTCAGAGGAGAAGGCACAAAAACGTTCAAGTTGTCGTTCCCTGAGACGTCGGTCAAGTCGTACCGCTAAAGCCATAACCTGATCTAGGGAGTCAGAAGAGGGATAGCTAACTAGCAGGTCTTTCAGAGCGTTCGACAGACCCAATCTAAACTGGCACCTCAAGGCAGGGTCATTCCACCGAGAAGCTACACACCACTTCCTAAAGTCAGAACAATACTCCTCTACAGGTCTCTTACCCTGATGTAAGGTCACCAGCTGACTCTCGGCAAAGGCAGTCTTGTCAGTCTCGTCATAAATGAGCCCGAGAGCAGAAAAGAAAAGATCAATGGAGGAAAGTTCAGGGGCGTCAGGAGCCAAGGAGAAGGCCCATTTTTGGGGCCCGTCCTGCAGCCGGGACATAATTATACCCACCCGCTGGCTCTCAGAACCTGAGGAGTGGGGCTTTAAGCGAAAATAGAGCCTACAACTCTCCCGAAAGGAGAAAAAAGTCTTCCGGTCCCCTGAGAACCGGTCAGGCAACTTGCGGTGGGGTTCGAGAGGTGAGGTGAGGGACACTACCAGGGAAGCATCACGCAGGTTGTCCCTCTGAGCCAGGGCCTGGACCTGTACTGAGAGGCCCTGCATCTGCTGAGCCAGGGTCTCAAGGGGGTCCATAGATGTGTCAGGGACCAGGGTAGACTAGGTATATGGGCCTGTGATTATGTCATGACAGGGTAGGGAGACAGACAGGTGAGCCCTAATCTACCCGCCACTCAGTCCCTGCCTACTTGCAACGACCCATCCTAAGCGATGGGGTACAACTGGGCGACGGTCCCTATGCTCAGTAAGTGCAAGACAGACGAACAGACAAGGGTACACAGAAGCTAGGGAAGCGGGGCAGCTGCCCACGGAGACACCGTGAGCAACAAGAGTAGTGAACGAGCCGAGTCAAACCAGGAGAGAACAAGGTACCAAACGCTGAGCAGGAGAGTGGTCAGAAAGCCAAGGTCAATAACAAGCAGATGATGAGTAGTACAAGCAGCAGCAGCAAGCCAGGAAACAAGCATAGAAGAATCACAGGCAAAGGAGGAACAGGAAAGGCAGGTATAAATAGACAGTGGGCGGGAGCTAGCCAGGCTGTGATAGGCTCTCCCACTCCTAAGCCTGCCATCCTGAGTGATGGAAGATGGAGTCAGTCTCACAGATATAGGAGCAGGTGCAGACTGATTGCCCACGGGCGTCGACACAGAAGCTGTGTCTGGCAAATCCTTTACATAAACCTACATTTTCTTTGAAAAAAAATGTAGATTTTCATTTTCACTGCCTAATTCCAATAATTTCTGCAAAAAACCTGTGGGGTCAAAACGCTCACTATACCCCTAGATAATTTCCTCAATGGGTGTCGTTTCCAAAATGTGGTCACTTGTGGGGGGTTTCCACTGTTTTGTCCCCTCAGGGTTTTGTAAAGTTAACATGGCCTCCGCAAACCATTCCTGCTAAATTTGAACTCCAAAAGCCAAATGGCGCTCCATCCCTTCTAAGCCCTGCCGTGTGCCCAAACAATAGTTTATGACCAGATGTGGGGTATTCTTTTACTCGGGAGAAATTGCTTTACAAATTTTGCGGTGCTTTTTCTCCTTTACTCCTTTTGGAAATGAGAAAAAAAATCGCTAAACCTAAATTTTCTTTGAAAAAATTTAGATTTTACTTTTCACGGCCTACTTCCAATAATTTCTGTAAAAAACCTGTGCAGTCAAAATGCTCACTATACCCCTAGATAATTTCCTTGAGGTGTGTAGTTTGCAAAATGGGGTCAGTTTTGGCGGATTTCCACTGTTTTGGCACCGCAAGAGCCCTTCAAACCTGACATGGTGCCTAAAATATATTCTAATAAAAATAAGGCCCCAAAATCCACTAGGTTTTGCTTCTGAGGCCGGTGCTTCAGTCCAGTAGCACACTAGAGCCACATGTGGGATATTTCCTAAAACTGCAGAACCTGGGTAATAAATATTGTGTAGCATTTTTCTGGTAAAACTTTCTGTGTTACAAAAAAAATGGATTAAATATGAATTCCTGCAAAAAAAATAATGAAATTTTGTAAATTTCACCTCTACTATGCTTTAATTCCTGTGAAACGTCTAAAGGGTTAAGAAACTTTCTAAAAGCTGTTTTGAATACTTTGAGGGGTGCAGTTTTTAAAATGGGGTGACTTATTGGGGGTTTCTAATATATAAGGCACTCAAAGCCACTTCACAACTGAACTGGCCCCTGCAAAAATAGCCTTTTGAAATTTTCTTGAAAATGTGAGAAATTGCTGCTAAAGTTCTAAGCCTTGTAACGTCCTAAAAAAATAAAAGGATGTTCAAAAAACGATGCCAAACTAAACTAGACATATGGGGGATGTTAATTAGCAACAATTTTGTGTGGTGTAATTGCCTGTCTTACAACGAGATACATTTAAATTGAGAAAAATACTAATATTTGCAATTTTTCGCTAAAATTTGTTTTTTTTCACAATTAAATACTGAATGTATCGAGCAAATTTTGCCAGTAACATAAAGTCCAATGTGTCACGAGGAAACAATCTCAGAATCGCTTGTATAGGTGAAAGCATTCCGACGTTATTACCACATAAAGTGAAACATGTCAGATTTGAAAAATGAGGCTCTGTCAGGGTCAAAAGTGGCTAAAGAGGGAAGGGGTTAAACATTAAGAAAACGTTAAGGACAGTGTAAAACCAATAAACGTTATTAATGCTTGTGTGTGTGGTGCGAGTGCTTTGTACGACTTACTTGACACTGTCATACAGATGCTGGTGAACATCCAGGTCGTGGAGTCAATAATGGCCTAATTCGCCTAATTTCTTTACTGGAAAGAAAGGCCCACCTTATATTTGACAATCAGAGAGCAAGTATGCTCCCTGATTGATAAAAGGGTGATCTCATGAATTGAACCTCAGGTCATCCCTCCTCCTGGTGTCGTCTGATCTGTGATTCTCCTCCTGCTCCCCCTGCACACTTTCAGCAAATCCCCCACTGCCCCCTAATTCAGCCCGCTCTATCTTGGGTTAGATTATGGCTAGAGTTGCGATTTTGGTCTTGTTTTAAATCCACGTTAGATCCAATTGTAACAAGGATATATAAGATACATTCTTGACAACTGAAGTGTTTTGCTGCCAGGACGTATTAGAGATACATCATTGGCAGAGAAAGGGTTAAAGACACAGTCAAGTTGTTGTATTTAAACTTTTTACCCACTGAAAATCCGATATAGTGAATTACAGCTGAAAAAAATCTGTCTCTACTTGATTGTTTTAAAACAAGAAAAATACATGGTTACATGAAATGTGTGGCATTCTGAAAAATTTAGCTTGAATGTGTCTTTAGCCTAAGTGTATGTAACTTTTCGGCCTCAACTGTATGTAAAGCCTGATAGTTTTGGATTACATTAGATTACAGTAAAGATACTGTGGCTCTTCTCCCTGCTCGCAGTCAGTAAGGGGCCGTTTACATATATCCGTTGTCCGTTTCAGTTTCCCTCCGGCTTGTTGCAGAAAAGCCAGGGGAAACGGATCCCATAGCTTTCTATGAGATCTGTTCTGGCACAGGGGACATCAGATGTGGCGCTGTACGGCGCTAGACATGTACAGGAGCCGGATACAAAAACTTTACCTGCATAGTTTTTGGGTCCGGCTCCCAGGGAGGTCTGGCCCCGAATCCTATCTTAATTAACTGTGGCTGGATGAAAGCTGTGTGCTGCCGCATAAACCTTCCGGCAGCACCTGGCCAGAAGGTGGATGTGAGCAGGAGCGGAATTAAAGCCCCCCTCTAGAGGAAAGTCTGGAGGCGTTGCAGGCCATGGTAGCACATTTAGACCATGCAGGCTGCTTATGGTAGCACGAGCAACATGCGGCCAGCTTTGTACTGTTAAAAAACTAATTTCGGGACACTTTGGAGAAATGGCCGCACCACTGGTTCCATGACCAAATCAATGTAACGCCAAGCTGTTAGTGTACCTAAAATGAAGATTAGCGGGGTCCGTTTACCGTACATTTTGACACCCCACACCATATTTCCGGGTGTAGGAGCAGTGTAACGTTTGCTTGTGAAGGCCTCTTCCTGGCGTTGCCCACGTGGTCTCCAGACCAATCTCCGGCTATTATCGCGTCCAAGACAAAAGCCGGACTCATTGTGCAAGACCTCCATTCCAGCCTCCATTGCCGTCTTGCTGTGCACCATGATAGCCTTTGAGAGCGGTGGTGTGTAGTCAATGGAACACCTGTAGCTGGATGTCTGGCTCATAGCCCAATGTCGTGCAAACGCCTTCTGATGGTTTGTACTGACACTGGTTGCCGCCCTAGGCTTGGGATGTGACATCCAAGTTCACTTGCATAACAGAATGGATCACTATGTGACATTCTACCAACTGTCCGTGCAGAGGTTCGCCTCTGCGCACCTCTTGCTGCCATTCGTTTTGTTGTTCTCCTAACCTCCGGGACACGCAACGTTGAACAGTGCTGACATCTCAGACGATAACTGGCATGTTGACGAACAGGAGGCATCGCACTTGATCTGATTATTGAGATTTCATGTGGCTAAAAAACTTTTCTTTCAATCTGGCTTTTATGTTCCTCCCACATGCCATAGCCTGGAGCTAGGTGCTTGAAAATCTCATAATTTGCAGATCTTAGCGACAACTGCTACTTCCTCCATTTGCATAACCTTACGGCTTGCCCTTCTTGGTATTGCAATTTCAATGTTGAGGAGTGTAGTTACTGAGATTCCCACTTGCTTTTTAAATAATGTATTGAACTTCAATATTTAATTTTGAGCTTGAGTAATTTCGTTGCTGCATTGAGTGGTAGCTAACAACTCCACTGCAAAAAACATGAAATTAAAAACAATTTATAAAGTATGAAGAAAAGGAGACAAACAATCAGTAATTTCTAGCATTCATTTAAGTTATGGAGCCATGAACTGATCAGGGCCGCACCGTCCATGAGGCGAGATGAGCATCATCCGCCGCCACCCCCTCCTGCACTAAATGTACCTGCGTCTATAGAACGCAGGTACAATTAGATGCATAAGCGCTGAATGGTGGGGCACGTTCCGTGCCCGACCATTCAGCGCCTTACAATGATGCTGATTGGCAGGGCAGAATGACTTGCCCCGCCAATCAGCGCCTTTCGACGACGCGCGCCGCTTCCGTTGTTGAAAGGCGCTGATTGATGGGGCAAGTCATTCTGCCAATCAGTGCCTTTCAGCGATGCAAGGGGTGTGATGATGTCATCGAGTCGTTTGCATCGTTCATCCCCAGCAGACCTGCTCAGAAGAAAGCAGGTCTGCATTGACACAGGACGGCGCGGGAACGGGATCAAGGTGAGTATGTAAAGTTGATTTTTTTTCGTTAAAAAGTGTGCGTTGCATTAGCTACAGGAGGGGAGGGCTATATGTTGGGTACAATCTATAGAAGGGGCTATATGTAGAGAACTATCTGGGGGGCAATATGTAGGGAACTATATACAGGGGGGCTATGTGAGGCACTATATACAGGGGGGCTATATGTGAAGTACTATATACAGGGGGCTATATGTGAGGCACTATTTTCAGGGGGCTATATGTGGGGCACTATTTTCAGGGGGGCTATATGTGGGGCACTATCTACTGAGGCGTTATATGTCTGAGCTTTGTTCTCGTGCTGTATATATGTACTGAGCTTGGTTCTGGTGTTGTATATATGTACTGAGCTCGGTTTTGTTGCTGGGGTGGTGGGTCATGGGGTGGTGACGCTATCCTGAAGAGTCACATAGTCCTGCCTCCAAACCCAACTTTCCATGTTTGATTGACAATCCTCTAGCTGTTACACATCACTAACAGTCTCCCCCAACTTTCTCGGATACGCAATTGCCTTGTACTACTTGGGCATGCACCGTGCAGCGAGGTGTATTCTGCCCGGCTGCACCGCGCATACCAGTACAATTCAACGGCGCATCTGCAAGAGTTGGAGGAGGCTACTAGTGATGTAGAACAGCCAGGGGGATTTCAATCAAAATCTGGGGGGCGCCATTTTAATTTTCGCCTCAGGCAGCAGAATAGGGGCAACTGTGGGGCCATTATACTGTGTGTGTGGGTAGCTATAGGGGCATTATACTGTGTTGGGGCAGCTATGGAGGCATTATTCTGTATGGGGAAGCTATAGGGGCATTATCCTGTGTGGGCAGCTATAGGGGCATTATACTGTTTGGGGAGGTGCTATGGGGGCATTATCCTGTGTGGGGGCAGATATAGGGGCATTATACTGTGTGTGGGCAGATATGGGGGCATTGTACTGTGTGGGTGCAGCTATAGGGACATTATCCTGTGTGGGCAGCTATAGGGGCATTATGCTATTTGAGGAGGCACTATATGGGCATTATCCTGTGTGGGGACAGCTATGGGGGCATTATACTGTGTGGGGCAGCTATGGGGGCATTATACTGTTGTGGAGGAAGCTTTAGGGGCATTATATTCTCTAGGAAGGAACTATAGGGGCATTATACTGTGTAGGGAGGCGTTATAAGGACATTATACTGTGTGCGGGCAACTTTAGGGGCACTATACTGTGTAGGGAAGCACTATAGGGGCATTATACTGTGTGGAGACCACTAAGGGGTCCTTATACTGTGTTGGGGGCTCACTGGTTTGGGGCCCACCCAGATGTGTTTCATCCCCTTGTACTAAACCCCTAGCTATGCCTCGGATGGCCACTGATGGACGGGTTGGGTCACATGACCCACCATCAGCGGCTATAGTTGGGCCTCAGCAACACACTTCCTCAGGATACCTCGAGCCCGCCCCCTCCCCTGCCCACACAATTTTCATTATTTTCATTGTTGCAGGGACTTATTTCTCGAATGGGGCTAAGTACCGGCATCTAGCTACGAATAATGTTGACATACGTCAATTGAAATGGGGCTACGTACAGTAGTCTCGGCCAAAAGTGGGTCCCGGCCTCAGAGTTTGGGAACCACTGATCTAATGGGCTGTTAACATTAGAAAATTGTGATCTGTAATCTGTAGATGGGGAAAGCAGGGAATACAAAGATAAAGTTTAGAGAGGGAGAAACTTTCAAAACTAAATTGGAGTCTGTTCTCGGAGCTATAGCAACGTGATGCATTACCCAATGTAGAGCTGGACGATTAATGAAATATATTCGATTAATTTGCCATTGGGCTCCTCACGATTCTGTTTTTGAACAGAATCGTTAAAAAAGATTTTGGGAGAGAGACGCCTCAGCGTACGGAGCAGAAGCCCCGGCTCTTCCCACACGTACACATGTTTAGCCCCACTGGAGTCACCCAGTTTTAATAGTAGCGCTATGAATTGTGGGCAGGAGAGAACATAGTTGCCCTCTGTCTTTTACTGACAGACCGAGGAACCCTGGGGAGAGATTGAATAATCCAGGGCACTGGGAGAGCCTTACTCTTGCATCCATTTACTGGTAACAATCTACCAGCCGGTCCTCTGAAGCTGCTCCTACTGGCACAAGTCCTGATATACAACTAAATAATTCACGCCCTCTTTTTCCAAAAGTGACGAGGACAACGTAAGATATCCAAATGTCGCAATTTACCCCACAAATTGCTACTTTTGTGCCTTTTGCAATGTTCTGCGCCTCAAATTTTTTCGTAGAAAGGTTAATAAATTCTCCCCTATGAGTTTATTATCAGTCCCTTTGATATCTTTAGTTTTTTTAACTATTATGATGTAATACAGACAGAATTGACCACAGAAGGTAAAGTAGTTTTGCTCCAATAAAAGAGCAGGATGTATTATTCTGCAACAATTTGATTCCTCTAGACAGATGTGAAGAGACACATGTAAACATGTGAAAATGAAATGGTGCAAATTGTCACTCCGATATCTGCCACTGACATCTTTTTCGCACATAGTGATCTGAAAATACATTTAAATTAGTAGGAATGCAGTCGTTTCTCCAAGTGTCTAATTCGTGCATGATGAGCTTTTTCTTTCCTGTAGGCATTTTGGTCAATTGTGACATTTTATAGGCATTCATAATCATGTGTGCCGCTTTTATGTCAAATTAAATTTTCATTTCTAAAGTTAAAAGTGCTTACATTTTTTTTATCATATTTCCTACCAAAATGTTTATATATACTTTGTACATGTTATTATCTAACCTGAACGTGCAAGACCCCCCCCCCCCCCACAGTTCTACTTGCAGCATGATAGATCTCTAACTTTGTAAATACATTGCATTAGTTATCTTAGGCTAGATTCATACGATCGAGTGCCCTTGTGCGGGACCCGGTTTCACGGATCCCTCATAGAGTTGAGTCTATTGAGGAATTCGTGAAAATGTTAGAAAATAGGACATCTCCTATTTTTCAACGGACCCTTCACACGGTCTGTTAAAACAACGGCCCCATTGAAATACATGTGTCTGTGTGGCGGCCGTTGTTTTAACAGCTGTCACACGGACGTATACAACATTTGCGTAAATAACCCCTTACACTGATTCTAAGGGGGCTATTACACGGCCCAATATGAGCCATGTAAATTAGGGCCAATCAACGAGACAGCTAGTTGATAGGCGCTCGTTTGCTCCTTTCATACGGAGCAATGACTGGATATGTAAAGGGACGAGCGCTCGTTACTTTGATCACTCGACCCTTTATATACAACGATGATTCTTAATTCTGCATCAACTATACAATCAGCAGATGAATGAGCATTTGCTCGTTGATCGGCTGATCGTTGCCCTGATTACATAGGGCAATGATCGGGAATGAGCCTTCATATGAACGCTTGTTTCCCCGATCGTTGGCCCTTGTAATTGGGCCTTAAAGAGACTCTGTCACTACTTTATTAATTCTCTTTCTCCTAACTATACTAATAGGCGCTATGTTGCTGATAACTAAGGTCTGAATTATGAGCATTTTTCGAAATATGATAATGTGACTCTAACATCCAAATAGGAGGTGACTCTTTATTTTCAATCTGGGCGGTGTAATGTTTTCTGTATGACGTTGTCCGTTCAGCATACAGCTTCTCCCCCTTCCCTGCAAGGCAACACAGAGTGATATTTTAGTATACAGCTTCCATTCCCGACTGTGTATTCAACTGGTGATATCTCCGGTTGTGTCACAGCTACAAATGCGAACCTGGTGTCATATGAAAGATTCGAATCTCATCTTTCATATGCCACCAGAACTGTTCTAGGTAGTCCACAGCCCGAGATATGGCTATTTGAAGTGATCCCTCTTTCCTCCAGCCTCAGTCTCTCACACTGTGTGAAGCAGCTTCATGCTGATAGGGCAACGGCAGAGGCTGTGACATAGCTCCACCTCAGGAGAATTGCTGGTGTTGACGCCCACTTGTCTAGTATAGCCTCATTTGCATATTTAGAAAAAAGCTCATAACTTTTAAAAGAATAAACGTTTTAGGACACAATTTTCACTAGCATTATTAGAGATAGGGCATTACTAAACTAATGACAGATCCTATTTAACCCCTTTACGACGAAGGACGGATATATCCATCCTATGCAGGTGCTAGTTCCCGCACAGCGACAGATATATCCGTCCTCTGATCACGTGGGTACTGCCACTGTACACACACGATCAGTGTCAGGAGCACGGGTGTTATACACAGCCTGACTCCTGCTGCAACTGCCGCAATCGAAGCGTACTCCGATTCTGGCAGTTTAACCCATTAGATGCCGCTGTCAATAGCGACAGCGGCATCTAATGTGCTTGAAAGCAGGAGGGAGCTCCCGCAAAGTAATCGCGGGGCGCCGTTGGGTTTCCATGGCAGCCGGTGGCCTAACAAAGGCCCCCAGGTCTGCCTTCAGCAACTGCCTATTAGCTAATAGATTGGCTGTCAGTTTTACACTGACAGGCAATAATGCTTTGGTATACTAAGTATACCAAAGCATTGTATAAGCAAACGCATGGTGAAAAATGTAAAGCAGTTAAATAAAGTTTATGAAAAAAAAAAGTCAAAAAAATAAAATTAAAATGTAATTAAAACCACTATTTTTTCCCCAAAAAGAGGTTTTATTTAGTAAAAGTGTCAAAACAAATAACACATACACATATATTGTATCCCCACGATCGTAACGACTCGTACAAAAAATGTAACACGACGAACAAAAAAAACACAAAAAACAACGGCAAAAAATGTTTGTCTTGTTTTTTATTCATTTCCACTTTTTTTCTATGATCTATTTATAATGCGTTCACTGCCTGCACTCCTTGTCTTCTTCTTCTGGTATCTGAGCGGTCTTGCAGCCCAGCGCGCCTGTGAAGCTAAAAAAGATATTACCTCCATCATAGTCTCTCTGTCACCTGACTTATCTCTCCCACCTTCCACATTTACATAACTCCGCCCAATGTTACATATTTTAATCCTGCCACCAGTACTGTCTATAGCTCTCCACCTCCAACTCCTAAGTGTTTTGTCCTTTTATTTATTTATGCAAATATTTATGCAAACTGATGAAGAAGACCACTAACAATAATCACATCAGCCTTCATGTCCCCAAGAACAACGTGCACAGTACCCCTAATAACAGGGGCTGGCTTCACAGGTTGTCTCCTCACTGCGGACCTGGCTTTTGCATGGCAACTCTGCTGTTTTTTCTACTAGCTGAACAGAGGAACCCCCAAATTCTCCTGGATCTGCGCCTCTACTTGGGTTTGCTGCCATTATTGCCCATTATGCTGTTTTGTATAGTGTTTAGGATACAGCGGTGGCTGCAGGTGCTCTGACAGGACCCATGACATCAGTGTCCCTGTCACCATGTCATGCTGTAAAGGATCTGCCAGACACAGCTTCTGTGTCGACACCCGTGGGTAATTTGTCTGCACCTGCTCCTAAGTCTGAGAGAGTGACTCCATCTTCTACCACTCAGGCTGGCAGGCTTAGGAGTGGGAGAGCCTATCACAGCCTGGCCAGACGAAGCTAGCTCCCGTCCTCTGTCTATTTATACCTGCATTTCCTTCTCCTCCTTTGCCTGTGATTCTCCTGTTTCCTGGCTCTGCTGCTGCTGCTTGAACTATTTGTCCCTGCTTCATATTGACCCTGGCTTACTGACTACTCTCCTGCTCTGCGTTTGGTACCTCGTACACTCCTGGTTTGACTCGGCTCATTCACTACTCTCCTGCTCTGCGTTTGGTACCTCGTACACTCCTGGTTTGACTCGGCTCGTTCACTACTCTTGTTGCTCACGGTGTTGCCGTGGGCAACTGCCCCATTTCCCTTAGCTTCTGTGTACCCTTGTCTGTTTGTCTGTCGTGCACTTATTGAGCGTAGGGACCGTCGCCCAGTTGTACGCCGTCGCCTAGGACGGGCCGTTGCAAGTAGGCAGGGACTGAGTGGCGGGTAGATTAGGGCTCACCTGTCTGTCTCCCTTCCCCGTCATTACATAATCACAGGCACATATACCTTTTCTACCCTGGTCCCTGACACAACTATGGACCCCCTTGAGACCCTGGCTCAGCAAATGCAGGGCCTCTCCCTACAGGTCCAAACCCTGGCTCAGAGGGGCAAGCAGCATGATGCTACCCTGGTAGTGCCCCCCACCTCACCTCTTGAACCCCACCTCAAGTTGCCTGACCGGTTCTCAGGGGACCGGAAGACCTTTTTCTCCTTTCGGGAGAGTTGTAGGCTCTATTTCCGTTTAAAGCCCCACTCCTCAGGTTCTGAGAGCCAGCGAGTGGGTATAATTATGTCCCGGCTCCAGGATGGGCCCCAAGAATGGGCCTTCTCCTTGGTTCCTGACGCCCCTGAACTTTCCTCTGTTTATCTTTTTTTTTCTGCTCTCGGGCTCATATATGACGAGACTGACAAGACTGCCTTTGCCGAGAGTCAGCTGGTGACCTTACGCCAGGGTAAGAGACCCGTTGAGGAGTACTGTTCTGATTTTAGGAAGTGGTGTGTAGCTTCTCGGTGGAATGACCCTGCCTTGAGGTGCCAGTTTAGATTGGGTCTGTCGAACGCCCTGAAAGACCTGTTAGTTAGCTATCCCTCTTCTGACTCCCTAGATCAGGTTATGGCTTTAGCGGTACGTCTTGACCGACGTCTCAGGGAACGACGACTTGAACGTTTTGGTGCCTTCTCCTCTGACCCCCCCATGATGGCTCCCGAGGTTCCGTTGCTTCGTTCATCCACGGAAAACTCGGATGAACCTATGCAACTCGGGGCCTCCGTGTCTCCCCAACAACGTAGAGAGTTCCGCAGGAAGAATGGTCTCTGCTTTTACTGTGGGGATGACAAGCATCAAGTGAACAACTGTCCTAGGCGTAAGAATAAGCAGCCGGAAAACTTCCGGGCCTAAGTGATCATTGGGGAGGTCACTTGGGCGCACAGGTATTTCCCGTAAATATGAAACCTAATAAAATCTTGCTTCCCTTTCAGGTCTCTTTTGGTGGTAGGTCTGCTACCGGCAGTGCCTTCGTGGATTCAGGGTCTTCTGCTAATATTATGTCTGTGGAATTTGCTATGTCTCTAGCTATGCCATTGATTGACTTGCCTAAACCTGTCCTGGTAGTGGGTATCGACTCCACTCCTCTTGCTAATGGTTATTTTACGCAGCATACCCCTGTTTTTGAACTCCTTGTTGGCTCCATGCATTTGGAGCAGTGCTCTGTACTGGTCATGCAGGGATTATCGTCCAATTTGGTTTTAGGCCTTCCCTGGTTGCAGATGCATAATCCCACGTTTAATTGGAATACTGGGAATCTTACCAAATGGGGTAATGAATGCATGACGTCATGTTTTTCTGTTAATTGAATTCAACACTCTACCTGAGTTTATTCAGGACTTCGCTGATGTTTTTTCTAAAAAGGCCCCCGAAGTGTTACCTCCTCATAGAGAATACGATTGCGCAATCGATTTGGTACCAGGAGCTAACCTCCCTGAAGGGGTAGAATTCGAGGTGGCCAAGATTGTAGACAGCAGGATGGTCCAAGGCTCCCTCCAGTACCTGGACCATTGGAGAGGATACGGGCCTGAGGAGAGGACTTGGGTACCCACCCGGGATGTTCACGATGGGGTATTGCTCAGGAGGTTCCATCTTCGGTTCCCCAATAAGCCAGGTCCACCTAGAAAGGGTCCAGAGGCCCCTCATAAAAGGGGGGGTACTGTAAAGTATCTGCCAGACACAGCTTCTGTGTCGACGCCCGTGTGTAATTTGTCTGCACCTGCTCCTAAGTCTGAGAGAGTGACTCCATCTTCTACCACTCAGGCTGGCAGGCTTAGGAGTGGGAGAGCCTATCACAGCCTGGTCAGACGGAGCTAGCTCCCGCCCTCTGTCTATTTATACCTGCATTTGCTGCTCCTCCTTTGCCTGTGATTCTCCTGTTTCCTGGCTCTGCTGCTGCTGCTTGAACTATTTGTCCCTGCTTCATATTGACCCTGGCTTACTGACTACTCTCCTGCTCTGCGTTTGGTACCTCGTACACTCCTGGTTTGACTCGGCTCGTTCACTACTCTCCTGCTCTGCGTTTGGTACCTCGTACACTCCTGGTTTGACTCGGCTCGTTCACTACTCTTTTTGCTCATGGTGTTACCGTGGGCAACTGCCCCATTTCCCTTAGCTTCTGTGTACCCTTGTCTGTTTGTCTTATTGAGCGTAGGGACCGTCGCCCAGTTGTACGCCGTCGCCTAGGACGGGCCGTTGCAAGTAGGCAGGGACTGAGTGGCGGGTAGATTAGGGCTCACCTGTCTGTCTCCCTTCCCCGTCATTACACATGCGCTCTTATGATTCAACATGTAGGAGGGATCACCACTGTCTGTAACGCAATGCAAGAGACACAACTTCTTGATTCAACTTCTTTACCGTAAAGAACACGTACAGGAATTTCTCTTCTGTGGAGCAGACAGGAATCCTGAGGTTGGGGACTTCGATCCCGCTGGAAGTCCCCCAGAGAGAGGTCGTGTCTGAACCCACGTTGCCAGGCTTGGCTACGATCACGCCGCTGTCAGTCACGGTGGGAGCTACCCACTACTGCCAGCCTACCCTTGGGTAAGAGTCACACTCTCGGCCCGTGGGTCGCGTAGTGGGAATCAGTGGGCTATCCATACCTACTGGCACCGCCTTGCGGAGCTATACGCTACCTTTTGCGAAAAACCCTCTCTTTCCTCAGTCGGCGGTTCAAACGTCGGAAACACCAAGGACGCAACTGAACAGGTGAGGTTGACACTACCATTTGCACAAGTCCATTTAATAGTCCAATAAGTCCCGTCAACCCGACCGTTCCTTCTGTCTGCCCCTGTTCCAACAATATTCGCCAATAACAGTTCAAAGCATTTCTTACAGGCGGTGATTACAGAAGTTATACACTCTTGGGTAAACGCAGGGACGGCGGCACGGGTAATGAGATAGCCCGACTGATCTTGGGCCTAGCTCAGGCTGAGTCGTCTGTCACTTTAAGGGCTAGTCTTCTATGCGCACTGTGGCTGTGTTTAACGAGGGACGTCACTTCTGGGAAGAGTCACTGGCTATAACAAGGGCACAGGCACTTTCTCTAGGAAGGGACCTTGGATCCTGGTCAGGGGGGTTTACGGTCTATGACCGGTACATGTGGCTGTTGGCACACTCCGCTCGTGCTCCTGATGTCCTCTATACTTTTGGATGGCTGCAGTGGACACACTCCGCTTGTGCTCCTGACGGTCCTCTGTCCTTTTGGATGGCTGCAGTGGACACACTCCGCTCGTGCTCCTGACGGTCCTCTGTCCTTTTGGATGGCTGCGGTGGACACACTCCGCTTCTGCCGCTCCAATGTCCTTTTCGGCTGCTATAGGGGCACACACGTTCTGGCAGTCTCCTGCTTCACTGTGCCAGCCAGCCCTCACTGTGGACCTCAATCACCTTTCGTCCGGACACCGGCTCTGCTGGCCTCTCTCCCCTGTCACTTCTCTGCACACTGCTCTGCACAATGCTGCTCGTTCCTCCTATCACCCTCCGACCTTTCCCGCGCACCACTATCTCGCTTCCTCCCCGCTCTAACTCTCCCCGAACTTCCCGTCCTCCTCCTCTTCCGCCACGTGTCGGCATCTCTTCACTTCCTCCTTCAATATCGCATCGCAAGACTTTGCCTGCTTCCCCGCCGGAGCGCCTGCATCGTGGCTGTCGGCAGAGCGGACGTTGCCATGACTACCAAGATGCTCCTCCGTCCGGGAGCCGAACTCCCGAACCACAGACCGGCCTGTGTCCCTGCGTTTTCCCCCGGCAGACAGGTAAGTACACCACTTACAAACACATAAACACCGAAAAAGGCCATACTTACAAATGGACACAGCCAGGTCAGAAACGCTGATGAAAGGGCGAGCAGGTGCTTTAAATAATAATAGCCACTCCCACTAGTCTTGAGGGGAGTGGTGTGTGGTGCATGGGATGTGTAGTAAGAAATAATAAATGAATAGTGTGTGTGCAAGTGTAATACTATAAGTGAAATATAGGGGGCAGTAATGAGTGAAGTGCCTCAATAGAAATAAATGGATAATGGGGTGCAAGTGAGTGAAACATGGAGGGATAGTGTGTACGTCATGAGGCACAATGTGTATAGCCAGGTAGAAGCCTATTTGTGACGCCTTGATAATTCATAGAGCGGGCTACCCTGCTTGCTATGCCAAACAAGAACACACCATGCTCTCCCAGCATCAAAGACCCGGCTGTGTCCAAGAGAAGCGAATATACATAATAATGAAAAATACCTGGGGTATTGGTAATCATTTTGGCCAAAAGGACGCAAGCTCGCAATCCACGACAAGGATCCCCAGACTTGCGAGTCCCTAACTCCTAAACTGGAACAGAACGTTCCTTATGCACAAACAGAACCGATAAAAACAAGGGGACATATACAAAAACACCGAAAAAGGCCATACTTACAAATGGACACAGCCAGGTCAGAAACGCTGATGAAAGGGCGAGCAGGTGCTTTAAATAATAATAGCCACTCCCACTAGTCTTGAGGGGAGTGGTGTGTGGTGCATGGGATGTGTAGTAAGAAATAATAAATGAATAGTGTGTGTGCAAGTGTAATACTATAAGTGAAATATAGGGGGCAGTAATGAGTGAAGTGCCTCAATAGAAATAAATGGATAATGGGGTGCAAATGAGTGAAACATGGAGGGATAGTGTGTACGTCATGAGGCACAACGTGTATAGCCAGGTAGAAGCCTATTTGTGACGCCTTGATAATTCATAGAGCGGGCTACCCTGCTTGCTATGCCAAACAAGAACACACCATGCTCTCCCAGCATCAAAGACCCGGCTGTGTCCAAGAGAAGCGAATATACATAATAATGAAAAATACCTGGGGTATTGGTAATCATTTTGGCCAAAAGGACGCAAGCTCGCAATCCACGACAAGGATCCCCAGACTTGCGAGTCCCTAACTCCTAAACTGGAACAGAACGTTCCTGATGCACAAACAGAACCGATAAAAACAAGGGGACATATACAAAAACACCGAAAAAGGCCATACTTACAAATGGACACAGCCAGGTCAGAAACGCTGATGAAAGGGCGAGCAGGTGCTTTAAATAATAATAGCCACTCCCACTAGTCTTGAGGGGAGTGGTGTGTGGTGCATGGGATGTGTAGTAAGAAATAATAAATGAATAGTGTGTGTGCAAGTGTAATACTATAAGTGAAATATAGGGGGCAGTAATGAGTGAAGTGCCTCAATAGAAATAAATGGATAATGGGGTGCAAGTGAGTGAAACATGGAGGGATAGTGTGTACGTCATGAGGCACAACGTGTATAGCCAGGTAGAAGCCTATTTGTGACGCCTTGATAATTCATAGAGCGGGCTACCCTGCTTGCTATGCCAAACAAGAACACACCATGCTCTCCCAGCATCAAAGACCCGGCTGTGTCCAAGAGAAGCGAATATACATAATAATGAAAAATACCTGGGGTATTGGTAATCATTTTGGCCAAAAGGACGCAAGCTCGCAATCCACGACAAGGATCCCCAGACTTGCGAGTCCCTAACTCCTAAACTGGAACAGAACGTTCCTTATGCACAAACAGAACCGATAAAAACAAGGGGACATATACAAAAACACCGAAAAAGGCCATACTTACAAATGGACACAGCCAGGTCAGAAACGCTGATGAAAGGGCGAGCAGGTGCTTTAAATAATAATAGCCACTCCCACTAGTCTTGAGGGGAGTGGTGTGTGGTGCATGTGATGTGTAGTAAGAAATAATAAATGAATAGTGTGTGTGCAAGTGTAATACTATAAGTGAAATATAGGGGGCAGTAATGAGTGAAGTGCCTCAATAGAAATAAATGGATAATGGGGTGCAAGTGAGTGAAACATGGAGGGATAGTGTGTACGTCATGAGGCACAACGTGTATAGCCAGGTAGAAGCCTATTTGTGACGCCTTGATAATTCATAGAGCGGGCTACCCTGCTTGCTATGCCAAACAAGAACACACCATGCTCTCCCAGCATCAAAGACCCGGCTGTGTCCAAGAGAAGCGAATATACATAATAATGAAAAATACCTGGGGTATTGGTAATCATTTTGGCCAAAAGGACGCAAGCTCGCAATCCACGACAAGGATCCCCAGACTTGCGAGTCCCTAACTCCTAAACTGGAACAGAACGTTCCTGATGCACAAACAGAACCGATAAAAACAAGGGGACATATACAAAAACACCGAAAAAGGCCATACTTACAAATGGACACAGCCAGGTCAGAAACGCTGATGAAAGGGCGAGCAGGTGCTTTAAATAATAATAGCCACTCCCACTAGTCTTGAGGGGAGTGGTGTGTGGTGCATGGGATGTGTAGTAAGAAATAATAAATGAATAGTGTGTGTGCAAGTGTAATACTATAAGTGAAATATAGGGGGCAGTAATGAGTGAAGTGCCTCAATAGAAATAAATGGATAATGGGGTGCAAATGAGTGAAACATGGAGGGATAGTGTGTACGTCATGAGGCACAACGTGTATAGCCAGGTAGAAGCCTATTTGTGACGCCTTGATAATTCATAGAGCGGGCTACCCTGCTTGCTATGCCAAACAAGAACACACCATGCTCTCCCAGCATCAAAGACCCGGCTGTGTCCAAGAGAAGCGAATATACATAATAATGAAAAATACCTGGGGTATTGGTAATCATTTTGGCCAAAAGGACGCAAGCTCGCAATCCACGACAAGGATCCCCAGACTTGCGAGTCCCTAACTCCTAAACTGGAACAGAACGTTCCTGATGCACAAACAGAACCGATAAAAACAAGGGGACATATACAAAAACACCGAAAAAGGCCATACTTACAAATGGACACAGCCAGGTCAGAAACGCTGATGAAAGGGCGAGCAGGTGCTTTAAATAATAATAGCCACTCCCACTAGTCTTGAGGGGAGTGGTGTGTGGTGCATGGGATGTGTAGTAAGAAATAATAAATGAATAGTGTGTGTGCAAGTGTAATACTATAAGTGAAATATAGGAGGCAGTAATGAGTGAAGTGCCTCAATAGAAATAAATGGATAATGGGGTGCAAGTGAGTGAAACATGGAGGGATAGTGTGTACGTCATGAGGCACAACGTGTATAGCCAGGTAGAAGCCTATTTGTGACGCCTTGATAATTCATAGAGCGGTCTACCCTGCTTGCTATGCCAAACAAGAACACACCATGCTCTCCCAGCATCAAAGACCCGGCTGTGTCCAAGAGAAGCGAATATACATAATAATGAAAAATACCTGGGGTATTGGTAATCATTTTGGCCAAAAGGACGCAAGCTCGCAATCCACGACAAGGATCCCCAGACTTGCGAGTCCCTAACTCCTAAACTGGAACAGAACGTTCCTGATGCACAAACAGAACCGATAAAAACAAGGGGACATATACAAAAACACTGAAAAAGGCCATACTTACAAATGGACACAGCCAGGTCAGAAACGCTGATGAAAGGGCGAGCAGGTGCTTTAAATAATAATAGCCACTCCCACTAGTCTTGAGGGGAGTGGTGTGTGGTGCATGGGATGTGTAGTAAGAAATAATAAATGAATAGTGTGTGTGCAAGTGTAATACTATAAGTGAAATATAGGGGGCAGTAATGAGTGAAGTGCCTCAATAGAAATAAATGGATAATGGGGTGCAAGTGAGTGAAACATGGAGGGATAGTGTGTACGTCATGAGGCACAACGTGTATAGCCAGGTAGAAGCCTATTTGTGACGCCTTGATAATTCATAGAGCGGGCTACCCTGCTTGCTATGCCAAACAAGAACACACCATGCTCTCCCAGCATCAAAGACCCGGCTGTGTCCAAGAGAAGCGAATATACATAATAATGAAAAATACCTGGGGTATTGGTAATCATTTTGGCCAAAAGGACGCAAGCTCGCAATCCACGACAAGGATCCCCAGACTTGCGAGTCCCTAACTCCTAAACTGGAACAGAACGTTCCTGATGCACAAACAGAACCGATAAAAACAAGGGGACATATACAAAAACACCGAAAAAGGCCATACTTACAAATGGACACAGCCAGGTCAGAAACGCTGATGAAAGGGCGAGCAGGTGCTTTAAATAATAATAGCCACTCCCACTAGTCTTGAGGGGAGTGGTGTGTGGTGCATGGGATGTGTAGTAAGAAATAATAAATGAATAGTGTGTGTGCAAGTGTAATACTATAAGTGAAATATAGGGGGCAGTAATGAGTGAAGTGCCTCAATAGAAATAAATGGATAATGGGGTGCAAGTGAGTGAAACATGGAGGGATAGTGTGTACGTCATGAGGCACAACGTGTATAGCCAGGTAGAAGCCTATTTGTGACGCCTTGATAATTCATAGAGCGGGCTACCCTGCTTGCTATGCCAAACAAGAACACACCATGCTCTCCCAGCATCAAAGACCCGGCTGTGTCCAAGAGAAGCGAATATACATAATAATGAAAAATACCTGGGGTATTGGTAATCATTTTGGCCAAAAGGACGCAAGCTCGCAATCCACGACAAGGATCCCCAGACTTGCGAGTCCCTAACTCCTAAACTGGAACAGAACGTTCCTGATGCACAAACAGAACCGATAAAATCAAGGGGACATATACAAAAACACCGAAAAAGGCCATACTTACAAATGGACACAGCCAGGTCAGAAACGCTGATGAAAGGGCGAGCAGGTGCTTTAAATAATAATAGCCACTCCCACTAGTCTTGAGGGGAGTGGTGTGTGGTGCATGGGATGTGTAGTAAGAAATAATAAATGAATAGTGTGTGTGCAAGTGTAATACTATAAGTGAAATATAGGGGGCAGTAATGAGTGAAGTGCCTCAATAGAAATAAATGGATAATGGGGTGCAAGTGAGTGAAACATGGAGGGATAGTGTGTACGTCATGAGGCACAACGTGTATAGCCAGGTAGAAGCCTATTTGTGACGGCTTGATAATTCATAGAGCGGGCTACCCTGCTTGCTATGCCAAACAAGAACACACCATGCTCTCCCAGCATCAAAGACCCGGCTGTGTCCAAGAGAAGCGAATATACATAATAATGAAAAATACCTGGGGTATTGGTAATCATTTTGGCCAAAAGGACGCAAGCTCGCAATCCACGACAAGGATCCCCAGACTTGCGAGTCCCTAACTCCTAAACTGGAACAGAACGTTCCTGATGCACAAACAGAACCGATAAAAACAAGGGGACATATACAAAAACACCGAAAAAGGCCATACATACAAATGGACACAGCCAGGTCAGAAACGCTGATGAAAGGGCGAGCAGGTGCTTTAAATAATAATAGCCACTCCCACTAGTCTTGAGGGGAGTGGTGTGTGGTGCATGGGATGTGTAGTAAGAAATAATAAATGAATAGTGTGTGTGCAAGTGTAATACTATAAGTGAAATATAGGGGGCAGTAATGAGTGAAGTGCCTCAATAGAAATAAATGGATAATGGGGTGCAAGTGAGTGAAACATGGAGGGATAGTGTGTACGTCATGAGGCACAACGTGTATAGCCAGGTAGAAGCCTATTTGTGACGCCTTGATAATTCATAGAGCGGGCTACCCTGCTTGCTATGCCAAACAAGAACACACCATGCTCTCCCAGCATCAAAGACCCGGCTGTGTCCAAGAGAAGCGAATATACATAATAATGAAAAATACCTGGGGTATTGGTAATCATTTTGGCCAAAAGGACGCAAGCTCGCAATCCACTCAAGACTAGTGGGAGTGGCTATTATTATTTAAAGCACCTGCTCGCCCTTTCATCAGCGTTTCTGACCTGGCTGTGTCCATTTGTAAGTATGGCCTTTTTCGGTGTTTTTGTATATGTCCCCTTGTTTTTATCGGTTCTGTTTGTACTTACAAACACATGCAGCAGAAATACTTTATTATACTTGTAGACGATCCTCTGATTCTTAGTGTGCTCCTTATCTACTGGGAGGGTTGCAGTTCCCTGCACACAAACACATATATAAAAAAATCAACTTTTTCTCACAATAAACCTAAAAAATATCTATGATTTGGTAGAAGGTAGATAGTTTCAAATAGAAAATTATAGAAACAGCAATTAAGAGCAAATTGGAGTGAGAAAGAGAAAAAAACATACACGCACCTGTGTTGAAACGCCCATAATGAACCCTCACCTTGACAGTTTAACCTGGAAGTGAATGACATGATAAGAGTATATAAGATTATGTATTTTAGTAAAAATTATATGCCTGATGAAGACCACAGTGCGTGGTTGAAACGCGTTGCAGCAATTGCATTTTTATTGTTTTAAAAGCATATTGAATAAAATCGTTGTAATAAATTCCGACGATTTTGTGAAAATACTGGTTCAAATTCACACCTGAGCGCCCGTTCAGAGGAGCAATTTTTTCTTCCAAGTTTGCATTACTTCAGAACCACGAGGAAACGAATTCCTGATACGAATTCATCCCATGCGGTTATGGCTCCAGAGGCAAGCACAGTGTGATCGAGTGCATACAAGCTACAAAGTCAAGTTGTGCTGGCGACATTGCACAACTTATCAAGGTGAGCTCTATTCATAGTAACATCTTGTTCAATATATATCAGAACGATATCACCTTAGAGGAGCGCCGTTTTCTCTCTTTTTTTATCTTTTTTTCTCAAGAATTATATCTATATGTAAATTGTAAAACTGTGCTGCAAAAGGAATATACTCTTTGTAGCGTTTAATTTTTGTATGACTCTCTACTTTAAACAGATACCTCTAGATCATACTGGCTAAAACAAACCACAAAAAAAAACCAAGAAGATATACTGTTGATATTTATTCTATTCGGTTCAAATCTCATTATAATATCTGTATGTAAAGTGATACTTGCAAAAGACAGTACCTTTTCATATGTCCTATTATATCGGATAGAAAGGTGCCCACTGCTCAGAACCCTCTGTTGGTTAAAGGGGTATTCCTGTTTCTGCAAATAAAGGTTATTCTTTATGTAATGTGCTGGGTGTGCAAGAAAAAAGAGTCTCCAAGGGCGCTGCTGCACTTCAATAAAACGCATCAATGCATACGTAAAGATCAACCACGTTAAACGGAGAGTGAATAAAAGGATTTATTAGAACAAGGGGCTACGCGTTTCAATACCGCACTGGCATCTTCATCAGGCCATGAAATAGCATACAAACTCCACTGTTTAAATACAAACGTATCAATAGGAAAAACCCGCCAATGTGACCGGGGTCAAAGTGCTCAAATGACGTCACAGGTCAAGGTTTGGAATTAAATATAACTGTAAGCAGAAAACAATGAATGGTTTATACAAATAAAGGAAAAAAACCAATAGTACCTTACACAACTATAGAAAAAAGCATAAAAAAATAAACAAAAATGGCACATTAATGAAATACATTTCAAATAAAAATAACACGGCATGTAAAACATACAAAAGAATGCTAAGTACTGAAACATCCACATGGATGCCAGAATAGTATCCATCTGAACGCTAAAAAGACCCAAAAATCCATCTGGATGCATAAATACAGCCAGACGAAATTTGTATACAGTAGAAACATCCATTTAGATGCTAAAAGTGACAGCATCCATTTGGATGCAAGAAGGACATCAATTTAGATGCTAAAAATGACACCGTCCATTTAGATGTTAAAAAAGCATCCATTTGGATGTTAACTCAAAAAGAGTTAGCTAGGACTAAATCTGAACGTATAAGTTATATTTTTTTATTATTTTTTTATTAGTAAAGTGCAATGGGTAATCAAATCAGCCGTTTAGGGAGATAAAACAGCAACGGGTGAATTATAACTAGAAAGGTCAGTGTTAGCGCGTATAGGATCAGACAACTATTAAAAATATGAAATATTAAAAATTATATATATTAAAAATATATACTGTTATAGTAAAATTACATAAAAGATTATAAATACGCAAAAGGTATGATGATGATCTTATGTAAGTTCCGAAAAAACAGAAAATCGGAAAAACAGGAATTATGAACACAACGAATTAAAAGGCAGACAGGGTGCTATGGATTGCAAAAAAATAGTGAATGGAAGGGTAAATCTACCCAAACTGAGGACCACTAAGAATTCTTATGGGATTATCAATAAAAGAAAAAAAAAGGATAAGACATGATTCATAGGTGACAACCCACAATCAAGATTTTACTCTAGGGTTGATTCAGATAGATCATTCAGACCGTATGGTTGAAGGGTCTTCAATTTAAAAATCCAATAATTTTCACGTTGTTTGAGCTTGCTAAATCTATTGGCAACATTAAGTGGGATCTGTTCAATCGGTGTAATTAATATTTTATTAAAAAGGCTACTATGTGTAGAGGCAAAGTGACGGGAGACACTATGTTTCATAAAGCCCGTATTTACATTAAACCTATGGCTATTGATTCTTGTTCGTAGGCATTGTGTTGTGCGGCCAATATACTGTAAATGGCAGGGACATTCAAGCAAATAAATTACAAAGGAGCTTCCACAATTAAGGAAACTCCTAATATTAAAGGATTCCTCAGTTACTGTAGATGTATACATAGTGGCTTTATGGGTCATATTAGTACAGCACATGCAGCGCTGATGGCCACATTTGAAAGAGCCCAATATTTTAGGGAGCAAAGTCGAGCAAGAAACTAGAGGGCTTCTCAGTCTACTCGGGGCCAAAATATTTTTGAGGGATTTGGAGCGTCTGAAAGTAAGAAATCACAATGTTCAGCCGATAAAGGAGGAGGTATTGTAATTATGGATAGGGATAAATATTTGGGAGAGACTTACAGGATCCTTGATGACAGGAATTTCTATATACAATTGGCAGTGAATCCTCTACCTGAACACACATTAAAATATGTCAATCTTATTGAAACAGCATTCCAAGAGGGCATTATCACCAAAAAAGAAAAGAGTTTTCTTAATATACCTTTTCCCAATATGCCATTTATGTACCACCTTCCTAAGGTGCACAAGTCCATTACGAATCCCCCCGGACGCCCTATAATTTCTGGAATCGGGTCCTTGACCAGTAATCTCTCGCATTTCATTGACCTTCATCTTCAACCTTTAGTGGTTGGCTTACCTTCATACCTTAAGGATTCGACGCAAGTGATTAGGGAGCTCCACGCAATCAATGTCACCAATTCAATGCATCCCATTAATTTTTTAACTGCAGATGTAACGGCACTGTATAGTAACATCCCTCATTCTAAAGGCCTTGAGGTTATTGAGTCTGTATTAACCACTAAAACCTGCATGCCTGAATTTATAACCAAATGTGTAAATTTTATCCTTAACCACAACTCTTTTAGTTTCGATAATAAATTTTTTAACCAAATTAAGGGGTGCGCTATGGGTTCGAGGTTTGCACCCTCATATGCCAATCTTTATATGGGAAACTTTGAAGACCTTTATATCTACCATGATCACCTTTTTAAAAATAAGATCCTATTCTACAAGCGCTATATTGATGATCTCCTCTTTATTTGGATGGGCAATGAGGCTGAGGCTGCATCTTTTATTGATCTTCTTAATCAGAACATTTTTGGGTTATCTTTTACCCATACTTTTTCTACCACGTCAATTGATTTTTTAGATTTGACTATCGCTTTTGACATTACCTCTAATAAATTAATTACAAAGACCCATTTTAAAACTGTGGATGTCAATAGCTACATCAATTTTAATAGTGCCCACTATCCTCCATGGATAAAGAATGTCCCCTTCGGACAATTTAGGAGGGTTAGGAAAAATTGCACGACCAATATGGATTTTCATAAGGAATGTAATATATTAGAAAAAAGATTTAAGGAAAAGAACTTCCCATCGAACCTTATAAAAGGAGCACATTGTAAAGCTGCACTATTAACCCAAGCATCTTGCATTGAGGAAAAAATAGACAAAAAAGTTAGCCACAACTTCAGTAATAATTTCATCACCACATTTAATAGTGGAAACAAAAGAATCAGGGAAATTTTGGATAGACATTGGCATATCCTGACTAGTGATCCCTATCTAAAGGCAGAGCTACCAGAAAGACCTATTGTTACTTTCAGACGCTCCAAATCCCTCAAAAATATTTTGGCCCCGAGTAGACTGAGAAGCCCTCTAGTTTCTTGCTCGACTTTGCTCCCTAAAATATTGGGCTTTTTCAAATGTGGCCATCAGCGCTGCATGTGCTGTACTAATATGACCCATAAAGCCACTATGTATACATCTACAGTAACTGAGGAATCCTTTAATATTAGGAGTTTCCTTAATTGTGGAAGCTCCTTTGTAATTTATTTGCTTGAATGTCCCTGCCTTTTACAGTATATTGGCCGCACAACACAATGCCTACGAACAAGAATCAATAGCCATAGGTTTAATGTAAATACGGGCTTTATGAAACATAGTGTCTCCCGTCACTTTGCCTCTACACATAGTAGCCTTTTTAATAAAATATTAATTACACCGATTGAACAGATCCCACTTAATGTTGCCAATAGATTTAGCAAGCTCAAACAACGTGAAAATTATTGGATTTTTAAATTGAAGACCCTTCAACCATACGGTCTGAATGATCTATCTGAATCAACCCTAGAGTAAAATCTTGATTGTGGGTTGTCACCTATGAATCATGTCTTATCCTTTTTTTTTCTTTTATTGATAATCCCATAAGAATTCTTAGTGGTCCTCAGTTTGGGTAGATTTACCCTTCCATTCACTATTTTTTTGCAATCCATAGCACCCTGTCTGCCTTTTAATTCGTTGTGTTCATAATTCCTGTTTTTCCGATTTTCCGTTTTTTCGGAACTTACATAAGATCATCATCATACCTTTTGCGTATTTATAATATTTTATGTAATTTTACTATAACAGTATATATTTTTTATATATATAATTTTGTATATTTCATATTTTTAATATTTGCTTCATCTTGTCTAGTTGTCTGATCCTATACGCGCTAACACTGACCTTTCTAGTTATAATTCACCCGTTGCTGTTTTATCTCCCTAAACGGCTGATTTGATTACCCATTGCACTTTACTAATAAAAAAAATAATACAAAAATATAACTTATACGTTCAGATTTAGTCCTAGCTAACTCTTTTTGAGTTAACATCCAAATGGATGCTTTTTTAACATCTAAATGGACGGTGTCATTTTTAGCATCTAAATTGATGTCCTTCTTGCATCCAAATGGATGCTGTCACTTTTAGCATCTAAATGGATGTTTCTACTGTATATAAATTTCGTCTGGCTGTATTTATGCATCCAGATGGATTTTTGGGTCTTTTTAGCGTTCAGATGGATACTATTCTGGCATCCATGTGGATGTTTCAGTACTTAGCATTCTTTTGTATGTTTTACATGCCGTGTTATTTTTATTTGAAATGTATTTCATTAATGTGCCATTTTTGTTTATTTTTTTACGCTTTTTTCTATAGTTGTGTAAGGTACTATTGGTTTTTTTCCTTTATTTGTATAAACCATTCATTGTTTTCTGCTTACAGTTATATTTAATTCCAAACCTTGACCTGTGACATCATTTGAGCACTTTGACCCCGGTCACATTGGCGGGTTTTTCCTATTGATACGTTTGTATTTAAACAGTGGAGTTTGTATGCTATTTCATGGCCTGATGAAGATGCCAGTGTGGCATTGAAACGCGTAGCCCCTTGTTCTAATAAATCCTTTTATTCACTCTCCGTTTAACGTGGTTGATCTTTACGTATGCATTGATGCGTTTTATTGAAGTGCAGCAGCGCCCTTGGAGACTCTTTTTTCTTGCACACCCAACACACCTTTTTCAGTTTTCCCTGGAATACCGGTTCTGAGTCCTGGCAGCAGCAGCATTTAATCCTTCTTTGTCTATTATCATCTTACCCCAGGTGAGCAGTATCTGTATATTGTACTACATCACATCTGGGTAACGTGCACTATGTGGCACTGTGTTTTCTGTTTCTTATCTTTATGTAATGAAAAGTTATAAAATGTTACAATATACTATCAATTCCTTACAGTTTTCAAGATCTCTCTTTGCAGTTATGCAAAGGGAACCATTATTGCTTTCTTTCAGTGAATAAAGATCTATCCTGGTCACCGGGACAGATTATTATCCACTGTAAATAAACAATGAAGGTTCCTATTAAATGACAGCAAGCAGAGATCTTGAGAACCTTGGAGAATGAATTATGAAAGTACAGTGGAAATTTTTATAACTTTTATTATACATACTATATATATATATATATATATATATATATATATGTACTGAAACCAGAATACCCCAGTAGCATTAGTTGCAGTTCTCTAAATTGGAGGACCGCAGGTAGTAGTTAATTGCACAGTTAACTAATATAATCTTTGAAGTGGACCCAGAGATTCACTTTAAGGGCATGGCCAGACATGGCGGAATTGATGTGAAATTCCTCTTCTTCTCCGCAACACACAGTGCATGCTGCGGAGGGAAATTTCTGCACTGCAGCCTATGGTCCGCAGCTGAGTTTTCCGCAACGTCTAAACTAACTTGCCTAAAAATGTATTGAAACAACTGTAAAAAACGGCCGCTGGAGAATTCCACTGCGGACTGTCCGCAGCGAAATTCCACAGCAATTCCGCCACGTCTGGACGTGCCCTAAAACTTCTGAGAATGAGTTTGAGAGGAACTTTATCATTATTTTTAAAAATACATTTGAAATATTATGCTCTTCAGTATCCAGAATGTCGTCTATATCTCTTCAGTCTGCTACATTAGGAGATCCCCTTATAAGAGAAATACAATGTTTAATTAAAATTCCATATGGAAATGCAAATTAATAGAAATTATGCAGATATGTTTTATCTATGATAATTAGTCTTAACACAATTCAATCAATGCCTTGTGTTCTCCAAATCACACCTCATTCCTCCTCCATGGGTCATATTCTACTTGTAGGATCTTATAGCACATGATGTGCTATATTAGAATATAATATTATGTGAAATACTGAATATTCACATATAGATCTTACCACTGAGAAGTCTGGGCAGCAAATAAAAAATTATGGTTATACTTTTTAGAAGTGAATGAGCATTAAAAAACAGCATAGCACAGCTGTTTCCATACTCCAGTGCACTTAGTAACTCCTCGTAACTCATTGGCTGGAAAGCAGCAACAGCGGGAGAGGGCAGAATGGGGGTGAGGTTGCCCCAGTGCAGTGGCGTAACTACTGCCCTAGCAGCCGTAGCGGCTGCTACGGGGCCCGCGGCATGAGGGGGCCCGTGTCACCCGCCAGCACGGGCCCCCACCATGGCCGGAGGCTCCGCTAGCAGCCGCTATGGCTGCTACAGCGCGACGCCACTGAACACTACGGCAGAGCAGGGAGGTATCTCCCTGCTCTGCCATTAAACAAAAGACATGTATCCCCTATACACAGGATAGGGGATACATGTGTGATCGCTGGCAGCGATAAGGAGAACGGGGGACTGAAAGTCCCCTGAAGTTCTCCATCACAAACCTCGGACTTCCGGGGTCTGTGTCGGCAGCTCCGTAGAAATGAATGGAGCGCCGGTCGCGCTTGTGCGCATGCGTGACCAGCGCTCCTTTCATTTTTATTGAGCTGCGCAGATGTCGGAAGTCAGAGGTTAGTCATGGAGAACTTCGGGGGACTTTCGGTCCCCCGTTCTCCCTATCGCTGCCAGCGATCACACATGTATCCCCTATCCTATGGATAGGGGATGCATGGCGTTACCTACAGGGGGGGACTCTGCATGGCATTACCTACAGGGGGGAGGACTCTTCATGGCGTTACCTACAGGGGGGGACTCTGCATGGCGTTACCTACAGGGGGTGGGGACTCTGCATGGCATTACCTACAGGGGGGGGGACTGTGCATGGCGTTACCTACAGGATGGGATTCTGCATGGCGTTACCTACAGGGGGGGACGACTCTGCATGGCGTTACCTACAGGGGGCGGACTCTGCATGGAGTTACCTACAGGGGGGGACTCTGCATGGAGTTACCTACAGGGGGGGGACTCTGCATGGCGTTACCTACAGGGGGTGGACTCTGCATGGCGTTATCTACAGGCGGGGCTGTATGGCGTTATCTACAGGGGGGGCTGTAAAAAAGGCACTATCTACAAGGGGGGGGGGTTGTGTGAGACCCATGGGTGGGGGGGCCCCAGTCAAAAGTTTGCTATGGGGCCCAGTCTTTCCTAGTTACGCCCCTGCCCCAGTGTAAAGTTATGTACGGGTCCCAGAGGTGGGACCTGAATCTATTGAACATTTATGTCCTGTGGATATGCCATAAATGTACGAGATCGGAATAACTCTTTAATAGTATGTTAAAGTGGTGGTGTAAGCACAAAAGATAAATCTGATCTCGCCCTGCTGCCTGCTCAGATTCCATGGTCATTAGCAACCACGGCATCCAAAGGGGGTTTTACACTAGCAAATTATCGTGCAGACTAGCGTTCATAATAATGGATGGGGACAAGCGATCGTATTAACGACCGCTCGTCCCCATCCATAGCTCCGTGTGACAGGAGCAAACGAGCGCCAATCAATGATGTCTTATCGGCCGGTGTAAAAGGGCCTTAAGTGTCTTCAGAGGGAAGGGTCTATCTTTCTCAGCCCATCAGTGCACCCACCCATGACGCAATGGCGGGATGGGTTGCCTAACAATTGCCCCAGGTCAGAGGAAGGGACCTGAAAGAATGCCTGCCAGCGTTACACTGACAGAAAGGGCCGGCGTCAGCACCCGGCAAACCTGGGCTAGTGTCGGGGCCCACTCCACTTGGGGGGGCCCACTCGGCCGCCGGGTGCTGCCATCGTTAAGGCATCATTGTCCATATATGGACAGTGATGTAAAAAGGAGAGGAGTCCCAAGCAGAGCGATAGTGGCTCTGCTCCGGGACTCCATCTCTGGGAAAGCCCCTGACATCGCTGTCCATATATGGACAGTGAATATGGACAGTGAATATGGACAGCGATGCCAGGACCAGAGCAGTGTCCCAGCCTGACCGCGCTGGTCCCGCCTCCAACTGAGCTTGTGTCTGCAGGTTGCAGATTCAGTTGGGTTGAATGCTGGTGCCTCGCTCCAGCATTCACTATGCTGTGAGCAGCTCGGCACAGGCAGGCGTGATGTAGTGACATCACTACATCACGCCTGTCTTCGACGAGTCACTCACAGCACAGTGCAGAGGAGAAGGATCCTCCACACGTCGTGGGAACGGGGGTAGATATGTAATTATGTTATTATTTTTCTATTAGGTACATATGGGGCATTATACTAGATGGGAAGGGGGTCCTATTGTAGCTGCTGAGGGGGCATTATACTGTATGGGGCATTATATTGTATGGGACAGCTGTGGGGGCATTATACTGTATGTAGCAGCTATGGAGGGCATTATACTGTATGGGGACATGATACTGTATGGGACAGCTATGGGGGCATAATACTGTATGGGACAGCTATGGGAGGCATTATACTGTATGGTGCAGCTATGGGGGGCATTATACTGTATGGTGCAGCTATGGGGGGCATTATACTGTGTAGTGCAGCTATGTGGGGCATTATACTGTATGGTGCAACTATGGGGGCATTATACTGTATGGGGCAGCTATGGGTGGCATTATACTGTATGGTGCCGCTATGGGGGGAATTATACTGTATGGTGCAGCTATGGGGGAATTATACGGTATGAGACAGCTATGGGGGCATTATACTGTGTGGGGGCAGCTATGGGGGGCATTATACTGTGTGGTGGATTTATACTGTGGGAGCAGCTATGGGGGGCATTATACTGTGGTGGTCAGCTATGGAGGGCATTATCCTGTGTGGGGGCAGCTATGGGGGCATTATACTGTGTGGTGGATTTATACTGTGGGAGCAGCTATGGGGGGCATTATGCTGTGGTGGTCAGCTATGGAGGGCATTATACTGTGTGGGGGGCAGCTATGGGGGCATTATACTGTGTGGGTGCAGCTATGGGAAGCATACTGTGTGGGGGCAGCTATGGGGGGGTCATTATACTGTGGGGGCAGCTATGGGGGCATTATACTGTGGGGTCAATCATGGGGACTGTCAGGCAAGGCAGCTGGGCATAGGCGTGCGCAGGGGTCTGGTGGTGTTGGAGAGGAGTAGGGGGGCCTAAGCTGAATTCTTGCACCACGCCCCATGAGCCTTTAGCTGTGCCACTCCCAGGCAGAGTGCTAGTAGTGCTCTGCCCGAGACTATGGATCTAGGGTTGCCCTTTGACAACACTGTCCATATATAGACAGTGACATCAGGAGCTGTGTGGCACTTCCTGGGAGGAGAGGGCTGTGTGGCACTACCTGGGTGGAGGGGCTGTGTGGCACTATCTACAGAGGGCACAAAATTTATGGGGGTACAAACTGGGGGCCTAACTTCTATATGGGGGCATAAACAGGGCTTAATGTCTATATGGGGGCACAAAGTGATGATTTTTGGCATTTTACTGCCGCCGTGAGTTCCCCCGCAAAGGGGCCCACTAAGTCTGTGTCGCCCAAGGGCCCACATAAACCTGGAGCCGGCCCTGCTGACAGATAATACACTGCAATACAAAAGTATTGCAGTGTAGTATATTAGCAATCAAGAAGTCGCCTCTTTCCCTAGTGGGACTAAAAAAAAAAAAAAGTGAAAAAAAGTGTTTAAAAATGGTAATAAAAAGAATTTAGATGGAAAAAAGCCCTTTTATTCAATAAAAATTGATTATGTCAAAAAATATATAAGACAAAAAATTACACATAATTAGAATCGCCACACCTGTAGAGACCAGAACTATAAGTTTGAGTATGACGACACAAATACAAATTATTAGTTTTTTTCAAAAAGTGTTTTTATTGTGCAAAGGGTGATAAAAAATGTAAATAAACTGTATAAATTTGGTATCGCCATAATCAAGCTGACCGGCAAAAAAAGTTAACATGTCATTTATGCAGTAACGGTACCTGTATGAAAGGAGATGGTGCACACAACCATAAGGGTTTTTACTGTTCACAAATACGGATGCACATCCGTGAAGAGCCCATAGACTTCTATGGGCGAGTCCGTGCCGCAATTGCAGACAAGAATAGGACATGTTCTATATTTTGCAGATCATTTCTAGGGCCTGGACACACATCCGTAAATATACGGAAAGGTGTCTGTGGCAAATAGAAATGAATAGGTCTGCAATTTTATCCATAATTACGGATTCTGTAATTACGTATGAAAACTATGGTTGTGTGCATGGGGCCTAACTGTGGACTGGTCAATATTTACCAGTTGCATTTATTGGTATAGGTGTGCCTTTCTCCATTAATGGCCACCTACAGAGGGTGGAAATGGACACTCTGTGGGCTGACCACTTTTCACTCTCAGTGGGACTCCTGCGTGGCCAACACCACCAAACTCAGACGACTGTCCTGCCCTGTTGAAGAAAACGTCAGAAAAAAAACATTCAAGCAAAGCCATGGCCCTTCCTCTGAATTCCACTCAGCGTTATTTTTTTTTATGAGGAGTTGAAATATTTACAGAAACAAACGTCTCGGGAGAGCTCAGGTTCACTTTAAACAATGTAGCATTTATTTTTGCCAACCCCCCCCCCCCTCGCGTTTTTTGGGCCCCTGAACCAAAAAATTGTGAACTCCTGCCTAACAGAACAGAAACTTTTGCTCCTACAGACTTTAGTTGACAGGAGATCAGGCATGTTCCCAGTAAGCTTCACCCAGATTTTAGAATGCATTATGGGATTTGAATCCGAACAGGAATATAAGATGTTTACTCATTCAAATTCAAATATGTAAATTTGTACGTTTATCCTACATACGTGTTATTAATATAGTTACTGTATTTGAAAGTTATTAGAATCCATTTTGTGTACATATATATGGTTATGTCTGAAGAATACACTTAGAATTATTATTATTTTTTAAGATTCTAGGCTGTGTGGGTGAAGAACATAAAAATACACAATTTCTAAAGAGCAGAAGTGACAAATATAATGTTTATGTGCCGACTGAACAGATACTCAGAGGCATGTGGAACAGAATCCATTATTTGCTGATGATTAAAACAAAACACAAGCGTCTATTTGACCAGATCTCATTGATATTCCATTGAGGATCCAATACCACCTACAGAATATACAGAATATCTTTTTCATTATTTCTGCACCCACAGAATGAAAATACAATTTCCAAATGTATAAAAAAAAATCCTTCAGATCTCACATTTGGCCATGTCTTTTATACTGTAACATGGCAACGCAGTGGGCAAAGGGAAATTTGTGTTATAGATTAAAAATAGTTTGTTACTTATGACTTGTCAATGGAAGAGATACAAGGGGGGCAGTGTGGAGTAATTTACAGGGGGGGGCAGTGTGGAGCTATTTACAAGGGGGGCAGTGTGGTGCTATTTAGAAGGGGGGGCAGTGTGGAGCTATTTACAAGGGGGGCAGTGTGGTGCTATTTACAAAGGGGGACAGTGTGGAGCTATTTACAAGGGGGAGCTGTGCAGTGCTATTTACAATGGTGGGGCTGTGTGGAGCGATCTACAAGGGGGGCAGTGTGGAGCAATTTACATCGGGGCAGTGTGATGCTATTTACAAAGGGCAGCAGTGTGATGCTATTTACAAGGGGGGCTGTGTGGAGCTATTTACAAGGGGGGGCAGTGTGGGACTATTTACAAAGGGGGGCTGTGTGGCGTTATCTACAAGGGGGGTTATGTGGCGCTATCTAAAAGGTGGTGCTGTGTGTGGCACTATGTACAGGGGGCACAAAGGGGGCATGGTTACTGATGGGGCACTTTTATTGGTGCGAGAACTAAGGGATCATTATTAACCCCTTACCTCCGCAGCCATTTTTCGGATTTTCACTTTTGTTTTTTCCTCCCCACTTTTCATCAATATTGCTGTATGAGGGCTTGTTTTTTGCGGGACGAGTTGTAGATTTTCACAGCACAATTTTTTGGACCATATAATTTAGTGGGAAACGAGAAAGAATATATATGTGCGGTGGAATAGGGAAAAAAACAGCGATTCCTCAAACTTTTGGGTGGTTTTGTTTTTGCGGCGTTCACCGTACGGTAAAAACGGCAGTTAACATTATTCTGCGGGTCAATACGATTACAGCGATACCAAATTTATAAAGTTTTCTTTATGTTCTACTACTTTTACAAGGAAAAACTGATTGTTGAAAATAAAATTTGAGTTTTGTCGCCACATTCTGAGAGCCGTAACTTTTCTATTTTTCTGTCGATTTAGCCGTGTGAGGGCTTATTTTTCGCGGGGCGAGCTGTAGTTTATATTGGTACTGTTTTGGGGGAAGGGGGAGTTTTTGATCACTTTTTATTTCATTTTTTGTGGGAGATGAAGGGACCAAAAAACAGCAATACTGACGTTTTTTTATTTTTTACGGCGTTCACCGTGCGGACTAAATAATGATATATTGCAATAGTTCAGACTTTTACGGATGCGTCGATACCAGTTATGTTAGCGTTTTATTTTTTTTACATTGTGCCGGAGGCAGGGCTTTATAGGAGTACAAAGATGGCGGACCTGGGGGACTACATCAGGCCCCCAGGCTGTCATGCCAACCAACGGCACCCGCCGATCTCGCCGCAGTGGGGGGGGGGCGTTGGGACGTTACAGGGGGTCGCCCCCGGTTTTTAGTCATTTAAATGCCGCGATTGCTATTGACCGCAGCATTTAACGAGTTAAACAAGCGGGATCGCACTCAAATGGTATCCCCCTCGTTACCCGGAAGTGTCGGCTGTAACTCAGCCCGTGAGCCCGCTCCATATTACCCCACTCGGCGCGCGCCGTATGTATACAGCGGATGTCAGGAAGGAGTTAAAGTCTGGGACACTGTGGATTATGAGTTTGTTTAGAGGATGGGGTATAGGTGTGGAGAGTGCTAGAATAGCGAGAAGCCAACATGTCTGTGTGTCATTCTGCAGAGACAAGTCGTGGCTGGAATAAGTCGTCACAGTGGTCTGGGCCAGATGGACAAAAAAAGGGAAAGTGAATGACTAATCAGAGAAAACATCACATAAGTTTTCGGGGGAAAGCTACAGGCGAGGCTGTGATTGGTGAGTCACTCCTAGCACCCTGCACAGGCAATGATTTTGTAATGTCCGTGATTTTTAGCTCAGTTGTCCAGAAATTTCTGAAGTGGAGGTTGGCAACCCTGCTGTTCAGCTCCTGTAGATAGCTGATTCTTCTGTTGTTTCTGACACTGCTCCTGTCAAGGCTGACGTAATATGCTTTCCCTCTCTCTTCTCTGGGTGTAAGGCTGGATTCACACGAGCATGTTCGGTCCGTAAAGGACAGAACATATTTCGGCCGCAAGTCCCGGACCGAACACACTGCAGGGAGCCGGGCTCCTAGCATCATAGTTATCTATGACGCTAGGTGTCACTGCCTCGCTGCGGGACAACTGTCCCGTACTGTAATCATGTTTTCAGTAAAAAAAAAACATTGTCAGAATTGCTTGTTTTTGGTCACCCGGCTTGCAAAAAAAAATGTAATAAAAAGTGATCAAAATATCACATGTACCCCAAAGTGGTACCAATGAAAACTACAGATTGTCCCGCAACAAATAAGCCCTCACACAGCTCCGGTGGTGAAAAAATAAAAAAAGTTCTGGCTCTCAGAATATGATGATGCAAAATGTGAAGAGTGTTCCAAAAGATCGGTGCGACACTGGCCACAAATCTATGAATTATTATTTATTTACCGCATTATTATACCCTCTTATTATGCCCCTGATGTACTCTGCCCAGCTTACATATGCCCCCACATTATAAACTGAAATACCAGTAAAACCCCAATCTACTACCAAGCAAAATCTGCACTCCAAAAGCAAAATGGCGCTCCCTCCCTTCTGAGCCCTGCAGCGTGCCCAAACAGCAGTTTGCACCGACATATATGACATCGCCATACCCGGGAGAACCTGCTTAAAGAGGCTCTGTCACCACATTACAAGTGGCCTATATTGTACATGATGTCATCGGCGCTGTAATGTAGATTACAGCAGTGTTTTTTATTTAGAAAAACGATTTTTGACTGAGTTATGACATATACTAGTTTTATGCTAATGAGTTTCTTAATGGACAACTGGGAGTGTTTTACTTTTTGCCCAAGTGGGCGTTGTACAGAGGAGTGTATGACGCTGACCAATCAGTGACCAATCAGCGTCATACACTTCTCCCCATTCATTTACACAGCATATAGTGATCTTATTACATCACTATGTGCAGCCACATAAACACACTATAACGTTACTGCAGTGTCCTGACAATGAATATACATTACCTCCAGCCGGGACATGCCGCTTTTTTTTCCCGCGAGCAGCTAAAAGTCGCCCGGGATAAAAAAAACAAAACGTCTCACCCTCCCATGGAGATCAATAGAAGACAATTTTAGATGTTTTTTGGCGCTGATTCCAATGCGGTTTCTGCATCAAAATCCGTGTAAAAAGACTCAGTGTGAGATCTGGTACAATGTTTATTATTATGGGCAAGTTTCTTTATTTAATATTGGGATCGCATTTCTAATAACGAGAAATAAATGACATTGTCATTGAATAAATTGACATTACCCATGCAAGAACAAATAAAATAGAACAATGTAGAGTAAGATGCCAGAAAGGAAGTGTCACCCAGGAAGGCCAATCTCTATACTATTCCTAGATCGCTGGAAAGCAATATTCAGCTATCCTGTAGTTGTGCTGCCTGGACGCTGACAAGCTTAAACAATTGTATCTTATTAACTTGCTATCCATACAATGTAACTTTGTGGAAAATTAATATAATATAATCTTAAAAAAAATATTTGAGAACTAATTTCTTTGCTAATAAGAGATCTCCGCTGCCTTGGTTTGATAAATGAGCAGGCCCAGGGAGTTAATAAAGAAATGAACAGGGAAAGATCAAAGAAAAGCAGCAGCTTACATTTTTTATCGAGACTAATTAAGTTTATTGCTCGCAAATCAAAGAAATAAACAGAGACAAGTTAATTAAATATAGTAGTGAATACTGAAATTGGGAATATTGTGTCACCCGTTATAATGCAAACAGCCTGCAGTGTAGCTATAGCCCGTACAGAGGTTGCTGCCCACCTGACCATGGCACAAAGACCTCTATGCCATATACAAGGGCAACAATTGCTATAATGGATATATCATGAGAATGGAGCAACTAATATTGTAGCAATGCTTTCTTACTATAAAAAAAATACTTTTTTAGACACATATATATATATATATATATATATATATATATATATGTGTGTGTGTATATATATATATAAATATATAATATACTAGTATACATATATATATATATATATATACATATATATATTTATATATATATGTATGTATGTGTGTATATATATAGATATATATATATATATATATATATATATATATATAAATAGAATTAGAATATGTACAATTTTGTATGTGTAAACTCGGGAGCTATATAAAAGGATTGATTTGTAAAACTGATACTACTTTGCCTTATTATTTTTTTACACGGGGGAAAGTATAATGAATGCCGCGCTCTTATCTCATTATAATTAGTTCATCTATTTAAGCTTCTGGCTTTAAAGCTCACTGCGGAGAGAAGGATATAGACAGAACATTGTTTCATCCCAGTGTGATAGGCCTGCAGAATAAGCACTAAAATGGATTTTATTTGAGCTCACAGCACAATCTTTTAAAATGTGGATTATAGATGTGCCTGAATGAAAGACGATCGATATATAGTATCAGCAGTAAATCTGTTCTATATCTGACATAATCTGCTATCGTCATTCTCTTACCATGCTTCATTTTGTCTCTCCTACTCTGAGACCTTATACACTAGTTTAGAAGGAAGAACATGATAAATTATAGATTCTTTTCTTTATTATTCTGAAATCTCCGCATGGTAGTAACCTGGGGACAACAGTTTTAAATGAAAATGAATTTACTGGCTATTAATGTTACTTTATAAGGCTGCGAAGGGAGAATCTGTGCATTCAGTAAAGGTCATTTAGAAAAGCGCATGATATATGGGACACATGTAGTCCATGCTGTTAATAATAGTTAGTATCTGCATGCTGCCCATGAGAACATTTGTAGTATGTCAGCTTAACACTGGGCTAAACTTTACTCTAAGTTATGCCTAGTCCAAGGGTTCCCAAAAAAAAGATAAAAGTTCACACATCCAATACTTATAATAATCTATTGCTGCTAAGTAAAATGGAAAACAATGAATATGAGGTTCTTCATGTCAGAATGGAGAAGGATGATGAAACAGTCTTTGGCCCGTGTAAGTCCTGACCCACTCACCCACTAGGAGTTTCGCCCATAGTCACGGAGTATCATTCAATAAAGATCCAGGCAGTGGTTGCGGTGAGGTACATGGGGTGACACCGGGGTGAACACTCTTACAAGTAAAGCGATTTCCTAGCCAGATGTATACAATGTTGTTTGGAATAACACCAAATGTTGCTGTATCTTAAGTTGTCAGCCCTCAACCTGTTTACAACCCCCCTGCCATGTTTGGTCAGTGACAGCTGTATTAATGTCCCCTTCACAATAATTATTATCACCAACATTTATCATGCCAATACAAATCTCTGGAGCTTTTCTTCTAAATGTATAGGATGTTGGTTCCAGAAACTTCTACGCATGACAATGATCATTGCCCTGTGTAAACAGGGAAACAATTAGCCGATTATCGAGCAAACGTTCTTTGGCTGATCTGAATTTTTACGTGGCCAATAAAATTGTCGCTAGTCTGCAGTACATCTCCCTGTGTAAACAGGGAGATCTGCTGCCAACATGATGCAAATGTATGGGGACGAGCAATATTAGTAATGATCGTTCATCCCCATACTAAATGATCATTGCTCTGTTTGAAGGGAGCCAACGAGTGTTGATTGACAAGCTGTATGGTCAATTGGCACTCGTTTTAAAGGTGGTGAAATTGGGCAAAATTTGTCTGTATAAAAGCACCTTTACCGTTCTGACCAGAAGCCTCTAGAACATTTACTATATATGATGAATTTGCATTCCATTTTACTGCTCTCTTCTACATATGTGGTCATTTTCATACATCATACTTTCATTTTAATACAGACCAACCACTTCAGCACAGTCCTCTTCTGAGTGAGACATTCTCATTCTTGATCAAATAATAATATGGGGCTTATTGCCAGAATCAGGTTACATGCTACCCATAGAAGTCTATGGGGAGGGGAGGAGGGAGAAGGCGCAGTGTGAGGGGGAGAGGCAGACAGATACACACACACACACACACACAATGCAAATGCTCGATCATCTGCTGGTCGTATCGTTTAAAAAAATTAAAATAGTATCGTTGTCGGCAACACATCTCCCTGTGTAAACAGGGAGACTCACTGCTGACATGATAATAATGTATGGGGACGGAGTAACGTCCACTCGTCCCCATCCATAGCTCCGTGTAACAGGAGCAAACGAGCACCGATCAACAATGTCTCGTTGATCGGCGCTCGCTGCACCGGCCAATTATCTGCCGATGTAAAAGGCCCTTTACTGCTGCACTGCTCATTACTGCTTTGTAATCTCCTCCATGCCTCTGCAGCTTCTGGTTAGTACTTTACTGTCTTACCCCAGTGCTGGATTCACAGCTACACTGCTCCTTACTGCTGTACAATCTCCCCCATGCTGCTGCTGCTTCTGAGTATGTGTGTGAGATAAGCAATATCTTCTCTGCATGCTGTATACTAGCATTATAGCAGTTAGTCTCCTGCTCCTCCTTCCTCTTCCCTCTCCCCATTCTACCCACCTATCAATATCACCTTGTAGACTAAATCCCTTATGTTTGTGCCCTGCCACTTAGAACCCATTTTTGTCTAACTTTATGAGCCCATTTGCAACTTTATTGGGACTTCTTTGAAGTGGTTCCATGCCTTCATATTAGATGCAGAGTCACCAACGTCGCCGCATGATGCAAGAATTTTCTCTTTGAATCCCTGTGTCATGCACTGCCACCTTAGGCCCTACACTAGGCATAATATCATGCAGCAGTTTTGCCTGGAGTGTTTCTTTAACAAATAATATTCTGAACCTTAAAAAAATCTTAAGCCCACACTGCATCATGACTTTTAGACATGGCAGGGAGACTCACTGCTGACATGATAATAATGTATGGGGACGGAGTAACGTCCACTCGTCCCCATCCATAGCTCCGTGTAACAGGAGCAAACGAGCACCGATCAACAATGTCTCGTTGATCGGCGCTCGCTGCACCGGCCAATTATCTGCCGATGTAAAAGGCCCTTTACTGCTGCACTGCTCATTACTGCTTTGTAATCTCCTCCATGCCTCTGCAGCTTCTGGTTAGTACTTTACTGTCTTACCCCAGTGCTGGATTCACAGCTACACTGCTCCTTACTGCTGTACAATCTCCCCCATGCTGCTGCTGCTTCTGAGTATGTGTGTGAGATAAGCAATATCTTCTCTGCATGCTGTATACTAGCATTATAGCAGTTAGTCTCCTGCTCCTCCTTCCTCTTCCCTCTCCCCATTCTACCCACCTATCAATATCACCTTGTAGACTAAATCCCTTATGTTTGTGCCCTGCCACTTAGAACCCATTTTTGTCTAACTTTATGAGCCCATTTGCAACTTTATTGGGACTTCTTTGAAGTGGTTCCATGCCTTCATATTAGATGCAGAGTCACCAACGTCGCCGCATGATGCAAGAATTTTCTCTTTGAATCCCTGTGTCATGCACTGCCACCTTAGGCCCTACACTAGGCATAATATCATGCAGCAGTTTTGCCTGGAGTGTTTCTTTAACAAATAATATTCTGAACCTTAAAAAAATCTTAAGCCCACACTGCATCATGACTTTTAATATTAAACTGTTTCTACTCAATTCAATGTGACTCATGTATTGCATTATGTATGGGGGTCAGTGCTGCAATTTCTTTCTTCATTTGAAAGTTTTGCATTGCATTATATCTGCCTATTAAACTTGACCTTTTTTTCTTCCCTAAATACTGTACCTCTATTAATTCTTGGAATTCTAAATAAGCAAAGAAAAAAGGGTCCTAAATGCTCTTTTCTCTGGGGTTTTGTTTTAAGCCAAGTTCCAATTTAGGACACAACTCTTCAAGTGCCTGAAATGAACACTGCTCCATTCACTTTGACGTTATGTTAAATATTATTTTAAGAAATTACATTAAAAGGAGTTTCCCAATGTACTGTAATATATTTTTAACGTCCATATTCTATTACCCTTACAATGGCTACTATAATGTAAGTCTCCCCAGTTATTAGGGTTTATTTACATAAAAAGATACTTCCTATGTATTTATTTATAAAACTACTTCAGTATTTGAATAGATACTCTCTTCTATTTTGTCTTGTCTACATTAAAAATAGTCAACATGAAATATAGCAATGTATGATCTGTCATTAAAAAACATACACATTAAAATTGTCTGCACGAATGACATTGGAAAAAAATCTCAGTAAGTATATAGCCATGCAGGGAAAAAAGGATTTTTGTTCACACCATGTGTAGAATGACTTTCCCAGAACAGACAGCATGTGTGATTATGGGCACTAAAGTGTCACGCAGCCATTTAACAAGCAAAGAGTACCCGTGTAGTACTGATGCCCTGCTTGTAGCTCCAGTAATAAATCACAATAGAGAATACCGTACAATGCTGTGTCCACTGTAATCATAGAGCAACCCTAATAAACTTTTCTAAAAAAAAAACATAATGAAAGTATACATTTCCCATTGAATAAAGATACATTTTCTATGGCGCAAATAATGACAAAATCCCTATAGTCCCCAATTCATGTTATGTCATGTTTTACTTTCACCCAGGATAGATAATAATAATGGTCATATTATTATTATCATCAGATTCCATACAAAATTCATTTCTAGATAGTAGGGAAAGCATACACTATATGGCCAAAAGTGTGTGGACACCGCTCCTAATCATTGAGTTCAGATGTTTCAGTCACAGCCATTGCAAACAGGTGCATAAAACCAAGCACACAGCCATGCAATCTCCATAGACAAACATTGGTAGTATGGGTCGTACTGAATAGCTCAGTAACTTTAAACCTGGCAATGTCATAGTATGCCACCATTGCCACAAGTCAGTTTGTGAACTTTCTAATCTGCTAGATGTGCCTCGGTAAAATGTACGTGCTGTTATGAAGTAGAATCGTCTAGGAGTAACAACAGTTCAGCCATGAAGCAGTAGACCACGCAAACTCATAGAGCAAGTGCTAAACCGCGTGGCGTATAAAAGTTGCCTATCTACTGGATCACTCACTACAGAGTTCCAAACTGCCCCTGGAAGTGACCGCAGTACAAGAACCGTGTCGGAAATAATGTTAATGCTACAGCATACAAAGACATGTCGGACAATCGTATGTTTCCAACTTTGTGTAAACTGTTTGGCAAAGGCCCATTCTTGTTCCAGCATGACTGTGCCCTAGTGCACAAAGCGAGGTCCATAAAGACATGGTTTGACTAATGGGCACAAACTTCTAAAGACACACTCCAAAATCTTGTGGAAAGTTTACCCAGAAGAGTGGAGGCCTTTACAGCCACAAAAGAGGGCCCAATGCCATATTATATTAACGGCCATAATTTTGGAATGGGAAGTCCAATATACTCATATTTATGTGATGGTCAGGTGTCTTCATACTTTTGGCCAGTGTATTTGGTTGTTACAGGCTGTTACAAGTTGAAAAACATGATGGAAATATAGTTTAACCCCTTAGTGACCTGGCTATTTTAAGTCTTAATGACCAAGCTATTTTTTGGGTTTTTCCATTCTTGCATTTAAAGAGCTATAACTTTTTCATTTTTTCCGTCGATATAGCTATCTATCTATCTATCTATCTATCTATCTATCTATCTATCTATGTCATATCTATCTATCTATCAATCAATGTCATATCTATCTATCTATCTATCTATCTATCTATCTATCTATCTATCTATCTATCTATCTATCTATCTATCTATCTATCTATGTCATATCTATCTATCTATCAATCAATGTCATATCTATCTATCTATCTATCTATCTATCTATCTATCTATCTATCTATCTATCTATCTATCTATCTATCTATCTATCTATCTATCTATATCTATCTATCAATCAATGTCTTATCTATCTATCTATCTATCTATCTATCTATCTGATAGATACATACACACATTTAGATAGATAGATAGATAGATAGATAGATAGATAGATAGATAGATAGATAGATAGATAGATAGATAGATAGATAGATAGATTAGATAGATAGATAAGACATTGATTGATAGATAGATAGATATGAGATAGATAGATAGATAGATAGATAGATAGATAGATAGATAGATAGATAGATAGATAGATAGATAGATAGATAGATAGATAGATAGATAGATAGATAGAGATATGAGATAGATACACTACTGTTCAAAAGTTTAGGGTCACTTAGAAATTTCCTTATTTTTGCAAGAAAAGCACAGTTTTTTTCAATGAAGATAACATTAAATTAATCAGAAATACACTCTATACTTTGTTAATGTGCTAAATGACTATTCTAGCTGCAAACGTCTGGTTTTTAATGCAATATCTACATAGGTGTATAGAGGCCCATTTCCAGCAACCATCACTCCAGTGTTCTAATGGTACATTGTGTTTGCTAACTGTGTTAGAAGGCTAATGGATGATTAGAAAACACTTTATAACCCTTGTGCAATTATGTTAGCACCGCTGTAAACAGTTTTGCTGTTTAGAGGAGCTATAAAACTGACCTTCCTTTGAGCTAGTTGAGAATCTGGAGCATTACATTTGTAGGTTCGATTAAACTCTCAAAATGGCTAGAAAAAGAGAGCTTTCATGTGAAACTCGACAGTCTATTCTTGTTCTTAGAAATTAAGGCTATTCCATGTGAGAAATTGCCAAGAAACTGAAGATTTCCTACAACGGTGTGTACTACTCCCTTCAGAGGACAGCACAAACAGGCTCTAACCAGAGTAGAAAGAGAAGTGAAAGGCCCCGCTGCATAACTGAGCAACAAGACAAGTACATTAGAGTCTCTAGTTTGAGAAATAAACGCCTCACAGGTCCTCAACTGGCAGCTTCATTAAATAGTACCCGCAAAACGCCAGTGTCAACGTCTACAGTGAAGAGGCGACTCCGGGATGCTAGCCTTAAGGCCAGTTTGGCAAAGAAAAAGCCATATCTGAGACTGGCTAATAAAAGGAAAAGATTAATATGGGCAAAAGCACACAGACATTGGACAGAGGAAGATTGGAAAAAAGTGTTATGGACAGACGAATTGAAGTTTGAGGTGTTTGGATCACACAGAAGAACATTTGTGAGACGCAGAACAACTGAAAAGATGCTGGAAGAGTGCCTGACACCATCTGTCAAGCATGGTGGAGGTAATGTGATGGTCTGGGGTTGCTTTGGTGCTGGTAAAGTGGGAGATTTGTACAAGGTAAAAGGGATTTTGAATAAGGAAGGCTATCACTCCATTTTGCAACGCCATGCCATACCCTGTGGACAGCGCTTGATTGGAGCCAATTTCATCCTACAACAATGAACCAAAGCACACCTCCAAATTCTGCAAGAACTATTTAGGGAAGAAGCAGGCAGCTGGTATTCTATCTGTAATGGAGTGGCCAGTGCAGTCACCAGATCTCAACCCCATAGAGCTGTTGTGGGAGCAGCTTGACCGTATGGTACGCAAGAAGTGCCCATCAAGCCAATCCAACTTGTGGGAGGGGCTTCTGGAAGCATGGGGTGCAATTTCTCCCGATTACCTCAGCAGATTAACAGCTAGAATGCCAAAGGTCTGCAATGCTGTAATCACAACTCTACTGTAAGCAGGTAGTAATGTAAATGGGTGATGTAGCTGCAGCTAGGTCCAAACCGGTGGTCCATAGACAACTGCACAAAGAGACATTTGAGGAGAAAAATTGAGGACCAACGTACAGCGCTGCTAACATCAAATTGGAGTCCAGACAGAAAGGTGATAAATGGGATTTAGGCAATTAGATAGGCTACGCTTTTCGACGCTGGACTAGCGTCTTCATCAGGCCAAAAACGGAAGTGGATTTAAGAAGAAGAAAAAAATCATAAAGTAATTCCTCACTTTTGGGTCCAGTCCTGTGTTTGGCTCAAAATACTTCCACAAAACCTGCATGTGTGAGTCCAGCCTAATACAATATCTCATGTTTCTGTGAAAGACTTCCCTCTGTAAACTGCAATATGAGGCTGGAATCACACATGCAGTTTTTGTAGCAGTTCACAGGAGTGAATCCAAAAAGAAGAAAAATGATAAAGATTGATATGACTCCTCCGTTTTATATCCACTCCTATGTTTGGCTAATAAAAAAAACAGCATAAAAAAACTACATGTGTGATTCCAGCCTAAAAATGGTTTAAAAGGGGTCTCTTTGCCCAATATAGGAGAATATTTTCAATACCAGTGTTTCCCAATCTCAGTCCTCGAGTATTCTTAAAAAGTCATGATTTGTGGATATCTCATAGAGAGAATACCTGTGACAATTCCTGATGCACGTCAATAACTACACAACCTGCGCAAAACAAAGGAAATCCTGAACACAGGAACTGTTGTAGACACTTGAGGACCGCAGTTGAGAGATCAAGGTCCCTGAAAATATACAGATAGGGAATATATTTTGTCAGCCTGAGTGGGGACAGTGAGCAATGACAACCTCTGTACAGCGCTGCGGAATATGTTGACACTATGTAAGCAATATAAAGAAATCCCCAAAATCCATTATCCACTCTTCTCCTTGAAACAAGGAGCCATGACAGCGATGTTGGATCCGTATTTTAAGTCAAATATTCAGTAGTTGGAACCCTGATGCAATTCCTGTCTGTGCCATAAAGTAGTCTCTTATCATGTGCAGCAAGTACAGATAAATGATTGTTAACCTGCTTATCATTTTCTTCAGTGCTGGCTATTTACCTACTCACCTACTTTCTATTGCTTTTCTCAAACTATTTGACAAATGACTCTAGCTAAGGGCCTGTTCACATCAGCGTTGTGCTTCCGTTTTTAACGGATCCATCAAAGTCTTGACGGAACCTACCTAGAAACGAAAACACACTTAAGTCCAAAGGTGCTTTTTTTTTACGGATCCGTCAAAATAAAGGAAATATTTCATTCCATTTGTTTTTTACGGATCCATTTAAACTTTAACTATGTCTTTTCTTAAGGGCCTGTTCACATCAGCGTTCAGGTTCCGTTAATCCGATCCATTCAACCTTTTCGCCAGAGGAACCAATTACGGAAAGCCGAACGGAAACTATCGCTTCTGTTTGCATTACTATTGATTTCAATGGTAATGCTTCCATTTCAGTATGTTTCTGTTTATTTCAGTTTCGTAAAGTTTTTGTTTTTTTCACGGAAACAATAGCACAGACGACAGCACTATTGTTTTTGTTAAAAAAAAAACAACTGAAATTTTACAGGAACAAACGGAAACATACTGTAACGAAAGTATTACAATTGAAATCAATGGTAATGCAAACAGAAGCGATAGTTTCCGTTCGGCTTTCCGTACACCGGTTCCTCTGACTAAAAGGTCTAACGGTACCGATGAAAGGAACCTGAACGCTGATGTGAACAGGCCCTTAGCTGCATTTTCTGTTGCGTACTAAGGTAGTCTGAAATATATGGTCTGTCTCATAAAGGGCTTAGGCTGCTTTAAAGAGGCTCTGTCAACAGATTTTGCAACCCCTATCTCCTATTGCAGCAGATTGGCGCTGCAATGTAGATAAGAGTAACGTTTTAGTTTTTTTTAAAACGAGCATTTTTGGCCAAGTTATGACCATTTTTATATTTATGCAAATGAGGCTTTCTAAAGTACAACTGGGCGTGTTTAAAGTAAAAGTACAACTGGGCGTGTATTGTGTGTGTACATCTGGGCGTTTTTACTTCTTTTACTAGCTGGGCGTTGTGAATAGAAGTGTATGATGCTGACGAATCAGCATCATCTACTTTTCTTCGTTAACACCCAGCTTCTGGCAGTGCACAGACACAGCGTGTTCTCGAGAGATCACGCAGTGACGTCACTCACTTCCTGCCCCAGGTCCTGCATCGTGTCGGCCACATCGGCACCAGAGGCTACAGTTGATTCTGCAGCAGCATCAGCATTTGCAGGTAAGTAGCTACATCGACTTACCTGCAAGCGCCGATGCTGCTGCAGAATCAAATGTAGCCTCTGGTGCCGATGTGTCCTCGCTCGTCCGACACGATGCAGGACCTGGGGCAGGAAGTGAGTGACGTCACAGCGTGATCTCTCGAGATCACGCTGTGTGTCTGTGCACTGCCAGAAGCTGGGTGTTAACGAAGAGAAGTGGATGATGCTGATTCGTCAGCATCATACACTCCCATTCACAACGCCCAGCTAGTAAAAGAAGTAAAAATGCCCCGATGTACGCACATAATACACGCCCAGTTGTACTTTTACTTTAAACACGCCCAGTTGTACTTTAGAAAGTCTCATTTGCATAAATATAAAAATGGTCATAACTTCGCCAAAAATGCTTGTTTTTTTAAAAAAAAAACAACGTTACTCTTATCTACATTGCAGCGCCGATCTGCTGCAATAGGAGATAGGGGTTGCAAAATCTGGTGACAGAGCCTCTTTAAGCCTCAACAAGAAGGGGTCTTGGTGGTCTGGTATGCAGATATATAGATGGGACACATAATTATTCATTAATAAAGCTATATATTACATTCCTTATTTAACGCTGGGAAATGAACAGCAGAGATTTTGACTTTCCTGGTCCGAGTTTTTTCATCCATACTGTAGGATTCAAAGTCTTACAACACTTGGCTGAACGCCAAACCTATCATACTGTCACAGATAACAAGTTGTGCGATCCAGGGCTTCCAGCACTTCAATAAGGTGATGTCAAAATTCATTGAAAGCTAAAGGATCATTAAACACATGGTTAAAATAAATTTATGAGAGATAAAATATAATTGTAGACTTATAAATCCCTCGGTATATTGCTTTTTACCTAGGCTTCAGCGTTGTAGTATAAAAAGAGTGAATGTATTTATGAATACATTTGTAACTGCCCCCAAGGATCAATGACTGTGTGACATATATTTTGTTATGCTACTATCGCTTCAGTAAAGTCACACAGTTCTTAGTAAATCCTGAAAAGTCAAACCATTTATAACTAATAGAATAAAATGCCTGTGTATGAAGGATCATATAATCAGAATGCCATAATAACTGGGCACAACTGTACATTACGGTTATGCAGCTATTTGGATAAATTGAAGAGTTACCGAACCGCAAATATTTTCATAAAACATAAAATGTACAACTAGTCAACAATTCAAGCCTTTCTTAGTTATCCTTTTTCTGGGAAAAATTTTAGGAAAACCGATGTGGGATGTGGCTGTCTTTATAGAAGTCTACGGAGAGTGATGGAAGCAATACGCTTGTCTGTTTCCGTATCTCCCATACAATTCTTTAGGAAATAGGGAAGTGCATTTGGCTGATTCCGTCACTCGCCATACACTTCTATGTTCAGGTTCCGGTAATGGTTAACATTAAATAGGCATGATAGGAAAAGAAAAAGATCCAGCGCTGTGTAACGTTAAAAGGGAAAGTCTGTTCCCACTGTTATTGATAGAAAAATGCTTTAAAAATTGGACAGAGACACAGTCTCAAGGTGGAGAATGATGCGGATTCACTGTGAGCCATCGCGGGGATCCGAGCGAGGTGTTCATCTGGAGATGCAGAGCCGGTGAGCTGGAGGTTTCCTCCTTTTTCTATTAAATAGGCATGCTTAGCCCCTACCCGCCTACCCCGGAATCAATATGGCCTCTTTTCATTACTATGTTGTTTCGGTGAATCTTAAAATTACTTGTGTGTATAAACTGTATCTCCCTCATGAAGCTCTGAATCCTAATCATATCGGTTATGCTTCATTGCCTAATTTTTACCTTATGAGTGGGCTTTTACATAGCGCACCCCGAGCCATGAATGACTAATCTAAGATGAAAAGAGGTAAATGAAAGATTGTGAATAGAAGGTATATCACTTTCTTTCATAGTGTTTCGGATTAATCAGCTTTGACTGTTCATAAAAATGTATGAAGTGCCCTACATCGGCAATAGATTCGGCAACCACATAAACAGCATTGACATTTACGTACACAGTATATCCTTTACAGCGTAGTCTGAGACTTTTACCGTCTATACTGTATTTGAGCTTACATTATGGAGTCTTTAACATTGAAATGGTGCATTCTAATGAAATAATAGCATACAAATGAATTTATCTATATAGCTAAGATGCACGGTTCTCCGGCTGCTCGCCAATCTCTTCCTGAAAGAAAGCTTTGATCATATTGTACTGTTGCAGATTAGACACACTGAAATGCAGAATTACCCTACTTCAACGCTATCTAGAATAACGCTAAGCCTGACAATAAAATTGTCTGCTCTGTGACTTTTTTACGATTTAAAGGCATCCAATTCAACATTTCTGAATCAGCTCAGGATCCAGTTCATCACAATGGAACATACTCACGATTTGTCAGTTTTGCAACACATTGATGGCTTTTAACAGTCCAGGCTGTACTTTTTTTCTAGCAGTCAATATTCTTGGGTTAAAATGTAGAAGAAAAAAAATCACAAAACCTTATCAACCCAAACATTACCAATATATATGGTTCCAGATTCAGCAGAACCCCACCCATAATAAGTATAACACCACCCCCGGTGCCCCACCATAAACAACCTTGCACAACCCATAGCCACCCATAAATAATGCAGAACCATTATAAGCGAATACTATAGATCTGCCGCTATAACCGACACCCCCATACATAGCTTGTCTACAGATATACCTTCCAAATACAGTGAAGGAAATAAGTATTTGATCCCTTGCTGATTTTGTAAGTTTGCCCACTGTCAAAGACATGAACAGTCTAGAATTTTTAGGCTAGGTTAATTTTACCAGTGAGCGATAGATTATATTAAAAAAAAAAAAAAAAAGAAAATCACATTGTCAAAATTATATATATTTATTTGCATTGTGCACAGAGAAATAAGTATTTGATCCCTTTGGCAAACAAGACTTAATACTTGGTGGCAAAACCCTTGTTGGTAAGCACAGCAGTCAGACGTTTTTTGTAGTTGATGATGAGGTTTGCACACATGTTAGATGGAATTTTGGCCCACTCCTCTTTGTAGATCATCTGTAAATCATTAAGATTTTGAGGCTGTCGCTTGGCAACTCGGATCTTCAGCTCCCTTCATAAGTTTTCTATGGGATTAAGGTCTGGAGACTGGCTAGGCCGCTCCATGACCTTAATGTGCTTCTTTTTGAGCCACTCCTTTGTTGCCTTGGCTGTATGTTTCGGGTAATTATCGTGCTGGAAGACCCAGCCACAAGCCATTTTTAATGTCCTGGTGGAGGGAAGGAGGTTGTCATTTGATGGTACATGGCTCCATCCATTCTCCCATTGATGCGGTGAAGTAGTCCTGTGCCCTTAGCAGAGAAACACCCCCAAAACATAATGTTTCCACCTCCATGCTTGACAGTGGGGATGGTGTTCTTTGTGTCATAGGCAGCATTTCTCTTCATCCAAACACGGCGAGTTGAGTTAATGCCAAAGAGCTCAATTTTAGTCTCATCTGACCACAGCACCTTCTCCCAATCACTCTCAGAATCATCCAGATGTTCATTTGCAAACTTCAGACGGGCCTGTACATGTGCCTTCTTGAGCAGGGGGACCTTGCGGGCACTGCAGGATTTTAATCCATTACAGCGTAATGTGTTACCAATGGTTTTCTTGGTGACTGTGGTCCCAGCTGCCTTGAGATCATTAACAAGTTCCCCCCGTGTAGTTTTCGGCTGAGCTCTCACCTTCCTCAGGATCAAGGATACCCCACACGGTGAGATTTTGCATGGAGCCCCAGATCGATGTCGATTGACAGTCATTTTGTATGTCTTCCATTTTCTTACTATTGCACCAACAGTTGTCTCCTTCTCACCCAGTGTCTTACTTATGGTTTTGTAGCCCATTCCAGCCTTGTGCAGGTCTATGATCTTGTCCCTGACATCCTTAGAAAGCTCTTTGGTCTTGCCCATGTTGTAGAGGTTAGAGTCAGACTGATTATTTGAGTCTGTGGACAGGAGTCTTTTATACAGGTGACCATTTAAGACAGCTGTCTTTAATGCAGGCACCAAGTTGATTTGGAGCGTGTAACTGGTCTGGAGGAGGCTGAACTCTTAATGGTTGGTAGGGGATCAAATACTTATTTCTCTGTGCACAATGCAAATAAATATATATAATTTTGACTATGTGATTTTCTTTTCTTTTTTTTTACATAATCTATCTCTCACTGGTAAAATTAACCTAGCCTAAAAATTCTAGACTGTTCATGTCTTTGACAATGGGCAAACTTACAAAATCAGCATGGGATCAAATACTTATTTCCTTCACTGTACATGAATACATGTCTAATTATTATTCATGCCCATCTGTCATGGTCTTTTTATTTTGTTGAATAACAGCGCACAGGTGGGGTACATAGACACCTGCTCTGCTTGAAGAGACTGGTGCAGCCGTGGGTCAGACATAAATCACGCTAAATCATTACATACGCCATGCTCAGCTCTTCATCGATAAACAGAAAAACAGATAGACAATCTTGAGCGAAGCATGCTGCTCACGGAGCATGCAGTTAGTGGGTTAGAACTGGAGGGTGAAGACATGGGTGAGCAAGATCAGGTAAGTAGCTGGGTTAATGTAGTTAGGGGCAGTAGAAAGGGGTCAAAGAAAAGGAAGGCAGATCCGGTTTCTGACATTCCAAGCAAAATTGCCAAGTTGGGTGATGATGCGAGGGTGTCAGTCTCAGAAATGGCAGTCCTAGTGGATACTGATCTCCCTAACAGCTGGGAGAACAGCCCAGCTAGTAGCCGGCGGGATGGTAATGCAGGTAGGGCAAGGCAATTGATAGTCGTAGGGGATTCTATAATCAGGAAGACGGATAGAATAATTTGTCGCGAAGACCACCTCAACTGAATGGTTTGCTGTCTCCCTGGTGCCAGGGTTCGGCATGTGGTGGAACGGGTGGACAAATTGCTGGGAGGGGTTGGTGATGATCCAGCTGTCGTGGTCCATGTCGATACCAACGACAGAATAAATGGTAGGTGGAGGAGCCTTAAGAATAATTTTAAAGAACTAGGCTACAAGCTGAAGGGAAGGACCTCCAAGGTTGTATTCTCAGGAATACTGCCTGTGCCATGCACATCACAGGAAAGACAGCGGGAGCTCAGGGAGTTAAATGCATGGCTTAAGTCTTGGTGTAGAGGAGAAGGATTTGGGTTCCTAGAGCACTGGGCTGACTTTTCATTGGGGTACCAACTGTATTCTGCAGATGATTTGCACCTAAATGGAAGGGGGTCCGCTGTGCTGGGGTAGAGAATTCTAGCTGGAGTGGTGGAGTATTTAAACTAGGGCTGAGGAGGGAGGTCAATGTAGAAAAAAATAGGGGTAGCCAGGTTAGAGAGGGGTCAGACTATATTGGTGGGGGGAGAAACAGAATGTGGGGAGACGACTAGACAACAGGATAAGGAGATCCTTTTGTTACAGAACAGCAGTGTAAATAAAAATGCCCAAATAATGTCAAATCACATTTCTGATAATAAAAGTGAAAAACTGAAAGGCAAGTTAAAGTGTATGTTCACAAATGCCAGAAGTCTAGCAAGCAAAATGGGGGAGCTGAAGGCCTTGGTACTGGAAGAAAATATAGATATAGTTGGTGTTGCTGAAACATGGCTGGACTCTTCACATGACTGGGCTGTAAATCTACAGGGTTTTACACTGTTTCGGAAAGACAGGACAAATAGGAAAGGCGGTGGTGTATGTCTGTATGTGAGAAATGATATGAAGGCAAGTGTGAAAGAGACAATAGTGGGTGAAGATTGTGAGGAGGTTGAAACCTTGTGGGTGGAATTACAAAGGGAGGTAAACACTGAAAAAATTACTTTTGGTGTAATCTATAGACCCCCCAATATAACTGAGGAGATGGAAGTTCAGCTATATAAACAGATGGAGCGGGCTGCACAGGCGGGTACTGTAGTGATAATGGGAGATTTTAATTTCCAGGATATTAATTGGTGTCATGGTTCGGCTTCAACTGCAAAGGGGAGACATTTCCTCAACCTGTTGCAGGAAAATTTTATGGGCCAGTTTGTGGAAGACCCAACTAGAGGTGAAGCTCTGTTGGATCTGGTCATTTCTAATAATGCAGAGCTTGTTGGGAACGTCAATGTGCGTGAAAACCTCGGTAACAGTGATCACAATATAGTTACATTTTACCTATACTGTAAAAAACAAACACAGGCTGGGAGGGCAAAAACATTTAATTTTAAGAAAGCCAATTTCCCCAGGATGAGGGCTGCAATTCAGGATATAGACTGGGAAGAACTAATGTCAAATAATGGGACAAATGATAAATGGGAGATTTTCAAATCTACTTTGGGTTATTATAGTGCAAAATTTATTCCTATAGGTAACAATTATAAACGACTAAAATTAAATCCCACATGGCTTACACCTTCTGTGAAAGGGGCAATACATGACAAAAAAAGGGCATTTAAAAAATACAAGTCTGAGGATACATCTGCAGCCTTTGTAAAATATAAAGAGCTTAATAAAATCTGTAAAAATGTAATAAAATTAGCAAAAATACAAAATGAAAGGCAGGTGGCCAAGGATAGTAAAACAAATCCCAAAAAATTCTTCAAGTATATAAATGCTAAAAAGCCAAGGTCTGAACATGTAGGACCCCTAGATAGTGGTAATGGGGAGTTGGTCACAGGGGATCAAGAGAAGGCAGAGTTACTAAATGGGTTTTTCCGCTCTGTATATACAACTGAAGAAAGAGCAGCTGATGTAGCCGATGCCAGTGCTGTTAATATATCAGTTGATATAATGAATTGGATGAATGTAGATATGGTCCAAGCTAAATTAAATAAAATAAATGTGCACAAGGCCCCGGGACCAGATGGGATACACCCTAGAATTCTTAAAGAGCTTAGTTGAGTTATTTCTGTCCCCCTTTTCATAATATTCAGAGAATCTCTAGTGACTGGAATAGTGCCAAGGGACTGGCGCAGGGCAAATGTGGTGCCTATTTTAAAAAAGGGCTCTAGGTCTTCCCCGGGTAATTATAGACCAGTAAGCTTAACATCCATCATGGGGAAAATGTTTGAGGGACTATATACAGAATTATGCGACAATAAATAGCATTATAAGTGACAGCCAGCACGGTTTTACTAAGGACAGAAGTTGTCAAACTAACCTAATCTGTTTTTATGAAGAGGTGAGCAGAAGCCTAGACAGAGGGGCCGCTGTGGATTTAGTGTTTTTGGACTTTGCAAAGGCATTTGACACTGTCCCTCATAGACGTCTAATGGGTAAATTAAGGACTATAGGTTAAGAAAATATAGTTTGTAATTGGATTGAGATTTGGCTCAAGGACCGTATCCAGAGAGTTGTGGTCAATGATTCCTACTCTGAATGGTCCCCGGTTATAAGTGGTGTACCCCAGGGTTCAGTGCTGGGACCACTATTATTCAACTTATTTATTAATGATATAGAGGATGGGATTAATAGCACTATTTCTATTTTTGCAGATGACACCAAGCTATGTAATATAGTTCAGTCTATGGAAGATGTTCATGAATTGCAAGCGGATTTAAACAAACTAAGTGTTTGGGCATCCACTTGGCAGATGAAGTTTAATGTAGATAAATGTAAAGTTATGCATCTGGGTACGAACAACCTGCATGCATCATATGTCCTAGGGGGAGCTACACTGGGGGAGTCACTTGTTGAGAATGATCTGGGTGTACTTGTAAATCATAAACTAAATAACAGCATGCAGTGTCAATCAGCTGCTTCAAAGGCCAGCAGGATATTGTCTTGTATTAAAAGAGGCATGGACTCGCGGGACAGGGATATAATATTGCCACTTTACAAAGCATTAGTGAGGCCTCATCTAGAATATGCAGTCCAGTTCTGGGCTCCAGTTCATAGAAAGGATGCCCTGGAGTTGGAAAAAATACAAAGAAGAGCAACAAAGCTAATTAGGGGCATGGAGAATTTAAGTTATGAGGAAAGATTAAAAGAATTAAACCTATTTAGCCTTAAAAAAGACGACTAAGGGGGGACATGATTAATTTATATAAATATATTAATGGCACATACAAAAAATATGGTGAAATCCTGTTCCATGTAAAACCCCCTCAAAAAACAAGGGGGCACTCCCTCCGTCTGGAAAAAGAAAGGTTCGACCTGCAGAGGCGACAAGCCTTCTTTACTGTGAGAACTGTGAATCTATGGAATAGCTTACCGCAGGAGCTTGTCACAGCAGGGACAGTAGATGGCTTTAAAAAAGGCTTAGATAATTTCCTAGAACAAAAAAATATTCACTCCTATGTGTAGACATTTTTACCTTCCCTTTTCCCGTCCCTTGGTTGAACTTGATGGACATGTGTCTTTTTTCAGCCGTACTAACTATGTAACTATGTAACTATGTGTTACTGTTCCGTAGCCAAATAATTGTCGCAGAAGGAAAAGACAAGAAAGGAAAGTAATCGGAGTCTTGATTTATAAAACCATGTAAAAGCAGAGTCGCAAATTTAACTCATTAAAATAATAATAATAGCAGTGTTGTCGCTTAATATAGTAAAAATATAAAGTGTATCCTACTCGTGCATGGTGTAAACATTCGTAGGCAATACACAATGTTTAGATTTCATTGATTAAAAAACTTCATAGTTGTACATTTCGGTGTTGGGTCCATTGATGATGTTATTTAATGCCTAGTGCCAGTGATACATTGGAGATCATGTCACAAAGTACCTCTTATATACTAGTAGATGCAACTTATCATATAGACACAAAGTATAAAGTGCCTCACTGACAACATTGACAACAAGGCTTTAACCCATTAATGACCAGGCCTATTTTGGCCTTAATGACCAAGCATTCTTTTTTTATTTTTCTCATCTTCACATTCCAAGCTACCTTTTTTTTTTCCCGTCAACATAGGCATGTGAGGGCTTGTTTTTTTTCAGGACGAGTTGTATTTTTCAATGGCACCATTGTTTGGTGCATATATTATATTGATTAACTTTTACTAACTTTTTTTGCGGGAAGGAAATTGGAAAAAACGCTATTCCTGCATTGTTTTTCGCATTTTAAATTTACGCAGTTTGCTATGCTGTATATTTATTGTATGGGTCGGTACGATTACGATGATACCACATATGTATAGGTTTTTTATGTTTTACTATGTTTGCACAATAAAAAATCTTTTAAACAAAAATAATACATTTTTGCATAACCGCATTGCAAGTGTAATGACAGGGTAGGGAGAGAGACAGGTGAGCCCTAATGTACACGCCACTCAGTCCCTGCCTACTTGCAACGACCCGTCCTAAGCGACGGGGTACAACTGGGCGACGGTCCCTACGCTCAGTAAGTGCAAGACAGACAAAACAGACAGGGGTACACAGAAGCTAGGGAAACGGGGCAGCTGCCCACGGAACACCGTGAGCAACAAGAGTGGTGAACGAGCCGAGTCAAACCAGGAGAGAGCGAGGTACAAAACGCAGAACCTGTGTCTGGCAAATCCTTTACAGCAAGAGCCGTAACTTTATTATTTTTCCGTTGATATCGCCATATGGGGGCTTGTTTTTTGTGGGACAAGGTGTCATTTTGATCGTTACTATTTTGGGGTGCATGGGACTTATTGATTAACTTTTATTATATTTTTTTGATGGGGCAATGGAGAAAAAAAGCGATTTTGCCATTGTTTTTTGCATTTTTTTTTATAGTTTTTCACTATACAGTTGAAATGTGCTAACTTTATTCTTTGTGTTGTTATAATTGCAGCGATACCATATATATGTACATTTCATGTTTTTTTTACACTTTTATTCAATAAAACCACTTTTTATGGAAAAAAATTGTCTTACTTTATCTTTACTGTTCACGTTTTTTTTTTATACTTTAAAAAACTTTATTTGACTGTTTTTAATAATTTTTTTAAGTCCCACTAGTGGACTTCACAATGCGATATTCTGATCTCAGATATAATGCCTTGGTATACTTATTATACCAAAGCATTATTGCCTGTCAGTGTAAAACTGACAGGCAATCTATTAGGCCGTGCCTAAAAGGCATACAACCAGGGCAGGCCTGGGGTTCTTTGTTAGACACCCGGCTGCCATGGCAACTCGTTGGCGGCCGCCGATGGGGGACAAAGGGAGCTCCCTCCCTCTGTCAATAGATTTAAATGCCGCGGTCGCTACTGACCGTGGCATTTAATGGGTTAAACGGCTGAGGTTGAAGGTTTCTTCAATCTCGGCCGTTGTAGCAGGAGCCTGGCTGTCAGTCACAGCCAGGCTCCCGCAGGCGATCGTGCGGGCACAGCTTCTGTGCCCGCATGATCTCCATCACGTACATGCCCGTGGGAATGCGCAAACAGACTGCATTCCCCGACGTGCATGTACGTGGAAATGCGGGAAGGGGTTAAAGACCCAGACATTTTTTATTTTTTCGTTTTAGTTTTTTACTCCCTGCCTTCCAAGAGCCATAACGGTTTTATTTTTCCGTCAATAGAGTGGTGTGGGCCTTTTTTTGTGGGTGGAGTTGTAATTTTTTTTGGCACCATTTAAAGTATCATATAATGTACTGGGAAATGGAAAAAAAATTCTTTGTGGGGTGTAATTGGAAAAAAACCGAAATTCCTCCATTGTTTTTTCTGTTTTGTTTTAAAGGCTTTCACATTGCATTCAAAACGACAACGTAACTTATTCTGCGGCTTAATACAATTACGGTGATATCAAATTTATATAGTTTTTTTGAGATTTTACTACTTTTACAAAGAAAAAATTGTTTGTTAAAGAAAAAATTGTTCTGTTTCACCATATTCTGAGAGCCGTCACTTTTTTATTTTTTGATCGATTGACCGGTGTGAGGGCTTATTTTTTTACACTTTTTTTTTTTACACTTTTTTTCTAGTTCTCCTAGGAAACTTGAACCAACGATCGTTAGATCGCTGGTACAATACGCTGCAATATGAATGTATTGCAGTATATTGTCATTTTTACAGGCTTGACTCAGTAGAGGCAGACATAAGGCAGAACTGGGGTCCTTCACTAGGCCCCGAGACTGCCATGACAACCATCGGCGACCCCCAATCACGTTGCGGGGGGGGCGTTGGGCTGTCCAATTCTGTCCTTTAGAGCAGACTGTCAGCTGTAAAACACAACTTATACCTGCAGTTTAACATCACTCCCCTGCTCTATGACGTGTATTTTCGTCATGGGTCAGGAAAGGGTTAAAGTAGGCTCTGTCAAAGGTCGATTGTACGTGGGACCTCATCAGCTCGTTTGTGTTCAGAAGGAGTTGTACGGAGCAACAGTTAAAGGTGTTATGTGGGGATCAAAAATTGTTACTCACTGCAGTATGTGAGTGCACTCGCTAATATACATTCCGGTCTCCCGTCGCGCTGATTATGGAAATTTCATAGATTTTTTTAGCGCTGCTGGGGGACCGGAAGTCTAGTTGCACAGCATGTTTCGATGACGATATGACTCTTCGTTATGTGACCGATCCCACTGTACTCCATGCACAAGCAGGAGCACTAGTACAGCGAGTACATGGAGTACAGCTGGGTAGGTCATGTGACGAAGAGTCATATTGTCTTCAAAGAAGGCTGTCCAACTAGACTTCCGTTCCACCGGCAGCGCTATAAAAATCTATGAAAATCTCAGAATCAGCGCGACGGGGAACCAGAATGTATATTAGCGAGTGTACTCACATACTGCAGTGAGTACACTGCTAATAAATTTTGGTCCCCACATAACCCCTTTAAGTTATTTCTGTATCTTTCATAGGGTTGTATGGATCGGCAGTGCACATGCTCAACCACCAGTCCGTACAACTCCTACTCACCGGGAACATACTGGGTGCCTCATAATAATGATCAATGGGTGTTTCAGTGGTGGAGTTCTCATAAATCTTGCATTTAGCAGCTATCCTAAGAATAGGTGATAAATGTTATTAGCTGGAAAACATTTTAAGACAAATTATGATACAGGAATAGTCAACTGGCAGCCCATGTCCATCTGCAGCCATTTGAAATGTTTGTGGTATCCCTGTCAACAGCACTTTTGCATTATAACTGTTTTTCATTATACCTTATCTATCAATATTCAGCCACAATAACTTATTCTAAACTACAAGGATTTTATTAATTTATTGAATGAAAGATATACATATCTGCTCTATAAGGTTGGATTGTGCTATAGACTGGGTTCACATCGGTCTGCAGGTAACCTGCATTGCTGACCTCTAAGTAACGCGCATTACTCTGTGCTTGATTCTTTCCACTAATTATATGACTGGCTTGCAGACTTAGTTTGATCGTGAGAATATTTAATGTGACCCCCAACTAGTAATAAATCTTGTGTCTGTGAAGTTGATCATTTATCACAAGCTTCATAACTTAATGTATTCATATTCCCAAAGTGGAGTGACATTTACTGTGCTATATACAGGAAAAATCCGTTTCATCTAGATTCAGGTTGTATGTGTGGGATGGATTAATCACGTACTGTAATAATGTTGTGAAATCATGTATTTTATATTATTAAAAGGATCCAGTTTCCTAAGCAATGGCATCGGCTTTATTAATCTAATATAATGTCATCTGTAAGGTTTAAGGTAATTACACCAATATCAAATGTCTACGTGTGACCATGGCAGCTTGAGAATGTAACTAATGTGTGTGCGATTCATCAATATTATCGACCTTGCTGACATACAAATTGGTACTTTAGCTCTAGTGACTGGCATGAAATATGCGCTATGAGGACAAAGGCTAAAATGTCGGGGCCCCTAACTACCACTACCTTTTAACAGAGGAAAATAGCGCCGCCTCGATAGCATATACAATTGTAGTGTCTCATGGTGACAATAGTTTATATTCATACTGTATCTAAAGTCCTGGAGGAACGGTTCACTTTGGCCACAGTCTGTTTTGTATCTGTTGGGTCTGTTCTGTTTTACTTTATGTCGTTGTATATTAGATAAGACAACCGATGGGCTAATTTTCACACAAAACTACATAGAAAAATTAGTATTTTCGGTCAAGGGAACACTTTACAAAAAGATTTTAAAACTGATGTATAACGTACATTCTTTGTCTAGTTTGTCGACTTCAGGTAAAAGTAGGGTTCAATTTAAAGGGATTATAAAACCTAACAGTATTATGTACCTTACACTATTTGTAGTAGCAATTCGGTGCAGTTCTGCCTTAAATGAGCATACTACTCAACTACAAAAAAATAATTCCCTGCTATCTTGTTAGAGTATTCCAGAAGGACAACCATTCATGAGATCCACAAATAGATAACACTATAGTAGCAACTACTGTATTTCAGGTACCAACTGTGATCTTGTTTTTTCAAGCACTTTTTAGCTGGCCGACCCCAACCACTAGCACCCTAGTGTCATAAAAGTGCATTTTTGGGGAAACCTGTTTCAAGAGGCTCTGTCACCAGATTCTCAAATCCCTATCTCCTATTGCATGTGATCGGCGCTGCAATGTAGATAACAGTAACGTTTTTGTTTTTTTTAAAAACGTTCATTTTTGGCCAAGTTATGAGCTATTTTATATATATGCAAATGAGCTTTGAAATGGACAATTGGGCGTTTTTTTTTTTCGTTATGTCCAACTGGGTGTGTATGGTGTTTGTAACTGGGCGTGTTTACGTGTATGACGCTGACCAATCAGTGACCAGTCAGCGTCATACACTCCTCTCCATTCATTTACACAGCAGCGATGTGCAGCCACATACACAGAGATTAACGTTAATCAAGTGTCCTGATAATGAATACACATGATTATCCAGCCTGGACGTCATGTGTACTCAGAATCCTGACACTTCTGAATCTTTTCTGTGAGATTTCCAGCAAGTGAAACGAAATCTCGTTTACCTCCGTAATCTCGCGAGATTTCGTTTCCCTTGCTAGAAATCTCAAAGAAAAGAGTCAGAAGTGTCAGGATTCTGAGTACACATGACGTCCAGGCTGGATTTCATGTGTATTCATTATCAGGACACTTGATTAACGTTAATTTCTGTGTATGTGGCTGCACATCGCTGCTGTGTAAATCAATGTAGAGGAGTGTATGATGCTGACTGGTCACTGATTGGTCAGCGTCATACACGTAAACATGCCCAGTTAAAAACACAATACACGCCCAGTTGGACATAACGAAAAAAAAACGCCCAGTTGTCCATTTCAAACCTCATTTGCATATATACAAAATAGCTCATAACTTGGCCAAAAGTGAACGTTTTTAAAAAAACAAAAAGTTACTGTTATCTACATTGCAGCGCTGATCACATGCAACAGGAGATAGGGGTTTGAGAATCTGGTGACAGAGCCTCTTTAAGCTTCACAGAAAATATGGATGAAAGAAAGTTGTTTTCGATAATAATAATAATAATAATAATAATAATAATTAAAAAAACAATACATTTGAAAGTAAGTTTAGATGTTTTTTATTCTGAATTCCCCAGACCAGAGTTTTAATCGAGTTGATGTATGCTTTAAGTCCAGCTGCTCTTTCAATGACTTACTAAGGCCTCATGCACACATCCGTCGGCCGTTGTATGGCCACTAATGACGGTTCCGTGAAACCGTGTGCAGTCCGTTGTTTCACGGATCAAATGAATGAAAAGGCCGAGACTGTTCTATCAAAAACGGGCAGGAGTAGGACCTGTCCTATTTTTGATGGAATGGCCGCACTGTTCCATTAAAACAACGGAAGTGTGCATGGCCCCATTGAAATTAACGTGTCAGGGTGTTATCAGTTAAAAAAACGTGCCCTGGGGGCGTGGCCAGCTATGGGAGAGTGAAGACGTGCTTTCTCCAGCTCCTCACCCAGTGTGCTAAAATCGGCTGACATCCACTCTCAGACATGGGGAAGACGACTAAAAAACACAAGGCAGCAGCCCCTACCTGCCCCTCATCACCCCAGCGTGATATCGGGGAATACTTCGGGCGACAACCCCAGATGCAGCTCCGGGCCTCGATCCGGGCCGAGGCCGGGGGTCAAGATGGCCGCCCGACCTCTCCATCTCCACTGTCTCAGTGCCCTGAGCTGATAGAGACGGCAACAGAAGTCGCTCACTTACCCGTCCGGGTCCAGAATCTGGAGGCCTCCGATTCCGCATCTCTTCTCCGGGCTGTGGAGGATCCTGCGGCCCGGCCGACCTCGCCTGCCTGCATCCAAGATGGCCGCCGGGACTCTGTGGTGCCTGCTCTGGGGAATACGGCCCCCTTCACAATCTCTCCGGATGGGAGAGCCCCGGTGCAGAGGGTATCGGACCCTCGGTCTCATTGTGAGGCATCTGGGGCTCCCTCCGCGGCAGGTGCCGCTTTTCTGCCAGCAGGCCTCGTGGCCTCTCAAGATGGCCGCCGGCGCTCTCCGGCTGGCCTGCAGACGTCGGGACTCCATCCACCTACGCCATTGCTTTCATGGCCTGATGGCCAGCTACCTCCTGGACCTGACTGCGGCCTGCTACCACCTGATCTAGCCTCCAGGGGCGCAAGAGACGCCACAGCTGCCCTGACTGCAGCTCCACAGCAGGACGATTCATATGAGAGGCGCAGTGAGTACCGAGGCTCTGAACCTCCTGCCCCCAGTGTCACTTTACAGCCTGTAGGGCCACTAGTTCCAGACCTCCCCACTCCTCTCAGGGGCCCTGGGCTGGTGGGGGCCCCCCCATCTTGGTCCTCCAGCTCCTCAAGGAGCAGCGCCCCAAAAGTCCCCTCAACCACCGCCCCGGCCGGGCCTGTGGGATTTCCCCTTCAATCCGGGACTTTGCCTGCATTACATACCCGTGACCAGGGTCCTCAATTCCACCCACTTCCTTCTCCTGACCTGGAATATGCCCATGCTCCGATGGATATACCAGCAGACCTTGCATTAAGTCTCACAGACCCGTCGTCTGGAGGTATGTGTGAAAATAGGCCGGCGACTCTTTCAGACATCCGCCAGCTTGTCCAACTGTTGCCCACCAGGGCTGATATGTCTTCCTTTGCCAGACAGATCGTGGAAGAATGTAAGCTGGAGTTTACTCAATTTCGGGCTGAACTTTCCTCACTTTCTACAAGGGTGGACACTCTTACGCAGGAGCGGGTTGCTGATAATGCCACTATTGCAAATATCCAATCTACTATTCAGCAGCACTCAGCTCAGCTGTTCACTTTGCAACAACACCTCGATGATATCGAAAATCGTAACAGGAGGAACAACCTACGTGTGAGAGGACTGCCCGAATCTATTCCTGCGTCCGATCTGTTTTCAACTCTCTCCACCATCTTCAATACTTTACTAGGCCGTCCGCCAAATACCCATATAGAGATCGACCGGGCACATAGAGCTCTCCGCCCTGTAAGTGCTGATGATCCTCGGCCGAGGGATGTCATCTGCCGAATCCATTTTTACGCAATCAAGGACTCTATTCTGCAAAAAATCCGGCGGCAGCCCATCATTCTCCATCAAGGCACGCAGTTACGTATTTTGCCGCATTTATCTCGACATACGCTGGCGCAAAGAGCTGCTCTCAAGCCCCTGCTGGAGGTGCTCCGAAACCGGGACATCATTTACAGGTGGGGATTCCCGTTTGCCCTGATGGTCAGACAGGATGGCCGTACCTATACCGTGCGATCCCCGACCGACTTGCCTAGTTTCTTGCGGGACTTGAACCTTCCTCATGTTGTGTTACCAGAGTGGCCCTCATTGTTATCCTCTGCTGGCGGAGGATCGAGAGGGAGACGCCCGCTCCCTGGGCTTCTATCTGTGGCAGAGGGTCGCCCTCCACGAGGACCCCGCAGAAGATCTAGACGCCGACAAGAACGGGACCCTACTCCACCCACGGAGACCGCCCGTTCGGCGTGATGACCCGGATTTCACACCCCTGGAATCCTTTCTTTTACGTATTTACTTGCTGTCGGATTTCAAGAATGCCTGTGGTTCTGAGTATTACCTTCAGATGCCTTCCAATGTCTTCCTCTCGCTCATTATTTAAAGTGTGCAATGATGTTAAGCTGTCAATACTTATAATATGGTACGCTGGGGAGTGCGGAAAACTCTTATGCGTAGTTGTCACCTTCCCCCTGTAGGTTTTGGACCGAATTTTTGGTCTACCGCAATTGTGCGCTTAGCTGGTGCGGCAGTTGTTTTCTTACTGCCTTTTTTGTTTGATTTTATGTCTGTGTTTTTCTCTAATGCTCTGTTCTTTACTCCTAGCTTGTTTCCCTCCTCTGCCTCCCTCCTGGCGATCCTGGACTCCGATCCCTCGTGCGTTAGCCGGCATACTTCAGCGAGCCGCTTAGTCTGCACCCATGGCTGACCTTACTATTGCCTCCTTCAATGTGAAGGGGCTGAATGTTCCTGAAAAGCGGGCGCAAATTCTACACCATCTACACAAGCGTAAGGTACACATTGCATGCTTCCAGGAAACACACTTTAAGGAGGGACATACCCCTACTATCAAGCACAAACATTACACTACGTGGCATTTCAGTAATAATCCCCTCTCCAGATCGTGTGGAGTTGCCATAGCCCTCCACAAGTCCCTCCCCCATCAGGTTGTCAATCTGGTTGTCGGTCCCGACGCAAGATACATCATCTTAGTGCTTAATATCGGTGGGAGGGAATTCACGGTGATTAACGCTTATGCTCCTAATCAGGGTCAGGTGCCCTTCATTCTCCAACTTATAGAAGCCGCCCTTCCTGTGGTCCGGGGGACTGTGGTGCTGTGCGGAGACTTTAACCTTACTCTGGATCCGACGGTGGATAATTCTACTGGTCGCTCTAGTGTTGCATATGGTGCTATTAGACAGGCGAGGCGTGCTCTCCTACAGCTTCAACTTTGTGATGCATGGCGCCTACAACATCCCACTGATAGGGATTATAGTTTCTATTCCCCTCCGCATGGCACCTACAGTCGCTTGGATTACATTTTCATCCAGTAACATGCTCTCCCCTGGGTAGCCTCTACGTCCATTGGCAGTATCCTGTGGTCTGATCATGCCCCGGTATACTGTACCTTACATCTCCCCTTCATCACTAAAGGCTCCTGGACTTGGAGACTGAATGAGTCCCTGCTCCTGGATGGGATGTGCCATGATGATTTACTTCAAACGGTGGAATATTTCACACGTGATCACGCTCAGGATGACACGTCCCCCTTGGTGCGTTGGGAAGCCCTTAAATGTGTTCTCAGGGGGGTCCTCATAAAACACGGAGCGCGCCTTAAAAGAGAAAGGGCCCACTCCCTTAAAATTGCGCTCCAAAAAATTAGCGCTCTTGAACTGGCCCACAAGCGTGCGTTGTCTCTTCCGATTTTATGGGAGTTACAGGTTGCCCGACAGGACGCCAGACGGCTGTTGGACTTTGCCCAGCAGCGCGCTCTCCAAGTCTGTCGCAGTAAATTCTACGAGTTTGGCAATAAGAGTGGGCGCATGTTGGCCAGAGCTTTAAAAACTAAGATTGCCCAATCACACATCCCAAATACTAAAGCTCCTTCTGGCCAGGTGGTTCACACGACCCCAGAGATAGCGGATTGCTTCCATACCTTTTTCTCTAATCTTTACAACCTTGACTCTCCCACCCCTACCCACTCTCATCCGCCAGACGGGGATTCTTTCTCTTCTCCCTTCACACCGTTGTCTAGGGAGATAGCTGAGGGACTTGATAAGGACTTCACCTCCCCGGAGCTCCTTGCGGTTATAACCGATCTTCCTGGGGGAAAGAGTCCTGGCCCGGATGGCTACACTGCCAAGTTTTACAAGGTGTTGGCTGAACGGTTGTTACCGTTTTTACTGCCAGCTTTTAATTCTATCTCCCCGGAGGTCCGGTTTCCTCCTAGCTCCACCTTGGCTCATGTCACGGTTATCCCTAAGCCGGGTAAGGATCCTCAACTCTGCTCCAGTTATCGTCCCATCTCCTTGCTCAATGTAGACCTGAAAATTTACGCCAAATTGCTCGCCAATAGACTGAATAACTACCTGCCTGATCTAATCCACCCGGATCAGGTGGGCTTTGTACCTGGTCGGGAGGCCCGTGACAACACCCTTAAAACTCTAGATATTATCCACCACGCCCAGACTAACCACATCCCGCTCATGATCCTGTCCCTAGATGCTGAAAAGGCGTTTGACAGAATATCGTGGCCTGCCCTTTACCAAACCCTTCGGCATGTGGGAATAGGACCCTCTCTCTTGGCAAAAATCATGGCATTGTATCGTACGCCTTCGGCCCAAATAAAAATAAATGGCTCCCTCTCTGCACCTTTCCCTATTTACAATGGCACGAGACAGGGTTGTCCCCTATCCCCCCTGTTGTATGTTCTGGTTATGGAACACCTCATGGCCTCCATTCGGAGCAACACGGATATTAAGGGTATTAATATTGGAGGAATGGAATACAAGTGTTCGGCATTTGCTGATGACCTATTGGTCTATCTCACAGATCCTCATGTCTCTCTTCCTTCATTGATGTCCGAGTTGTCCCGTTTTGGAACATGGTCTAATTTCAAAATCAATTTCTCTAAGTCGGAAGCGCTAAATGTTTCTCTCCCGGGCCCGTTAGTGTCGCTTCTCCAAAGTAATTTCCCCTTTTCCTGGCCCTCCAGAGGTATTACATATTTGGGTGCCCGTATAAGCGGTGACCTTACACAACTGTTTACAAATAATTATATCCCCCTACTGGCCAAGTTTCGCACTGATCTTAATTCCTGGCATAAGACTGAATTTTCCTGGTTTGGCCGTATCAATATTATTAAGATGTCGCTCCTCCCCCGCTTGCTTTATCTCCTGCAGACGATCCCCATCTCTATCCCATCCTTCTATTGGTTGCGGCTTCAGCGATGCTTCGGCTCCGTCATTTGGCCGACTGGTCGCCCACGTCTGAGCCGGGCTCTTCTGACTCGCTCCAGGGGTACGGGTGGGGTTGGTCTGCCGGATTGTAGGCTCTACTATCTAGCATCAAATCACGCACGTGTTTTAGATTTTTTTCATAACCGTGAATCAAAACTATGGGTCCGTTTGGCTCAACAACTATGTCCCAGTACCCTATCATCCCTGCCGTGGACCCTGCCCGGGAACAGACCGACTCAAGCCTCCTTTGTGGTTCATCATACCCTCCTGGCATTGAGGTCCTTAGGACCTGGAAGTACGCTTATAGACCCCCTGGGTCCTTTAACTCCTATCACAGATAATCCAGCCTTTCCTGCTGGTAAGGCTGGTCGCTCCTTCCTAGGCAGGCCGTCCACCAACCCCATGTATTTTGCCCAGGTCCTCTCCGCTTCCTCTCTTCTCCCTCTAACCTCCATCTGCCCCGATGCTGTGCCCTCCACTCGCCGTATATATGAATATGCCCAGTTAAAGCACTTTTATGGAGCGGTTAAGCGACGCGCACATCTTCACCGGTTGTTGACGGACTTTGAGCGCCTATGTGTCTCCACCCAGCCCCCTACCCATATCATATCCACGATATATAAGTTACTCCTTTCACAGCGTTCCCAACAACTCCCCTCCTTCTGCGGGGCCTGGGAGAGAGAATTGCATACTACATTTACTGACGCACAATGGAAGCGATGTTTCTCCCTCTCACAAAAAGCCTCTATAGCCACTAGGGCCCAAGAAACTAGCTACAAAATAGTATCTAGATGGTACCGGGTCCCGGCTGCGCTTCATAAATGGTATCCATCTATGCCTGACAATTGTTGGCGTTGTGGTGATGTAGGAGGTTGTATGTCTCATGTTTGGTGGAGTTGCCCCTTGTTGAGGAGTTTTTGGGATGCGGTACTTAAATTGATATTGGAGGTTACTGGAGTCTCTGTCCCCAACTCTCCGGAAGCAGCTCTTTTATTCACGTTCCCGATGCCAATACAAGTTTATAAAAGCTCACTAGTTAGACATCTCCTTCAGGCAGCAAAGTCAGTGATCCCGCGCAGGTGGAAAACGGCAATACCCCCAACATTAGATGAGTGGTTTCGGGAAGTTGCCGCGATACAGCGAATGGAACACCTGGTGGCTCACTCCCCGGCAGCTGTGGTAAAATACACATCTACGTGGTCTCCTTGGATAGTGTTTCTTTCTTCTCCTTCCTACCTCACGGCTGTAACCTGAGTTGGCCTATGCTCTTGTGAAGTGTACTATGACGCTTGCTGGCTGATGTTTTTTCATCCAGAATACCCCAGAATCGGAGTCCAGGATCCCCTTGTCCTCTCCCCTCCCTCCTACTCCTCCCCCTCTTGGGACCTTTTTCTATACTCTCTCTTCCCCTGTCTAGGGTAATGTGCCGCTCCCTCTCCGTTTGAATTAAGTGGCCTCACTGTGCCTCCTGATGTTTGCTGTAAGAATTCTCCATGCTACTGTTGTATACTGCGCAGTGTCCTTCCTATTGAGATGTGATGCACATTATTGATTTCTCTTTTTTGTTGTTGTTCTGATTTGTTTTTGATTTGGTCCACTGACCTTGTTTGTCGGTTCCATTTATGGTGTGGAGGCCTTCCCTCCACTATGTTGTGTAATTTTGTGTTCTGAAACTCAATAAAAAATTTTGAATAAGAAAAAAACGTGCCCTGAAGAAAAAAACTGAAGTGGGCATGAGGCCTTTGGATTGAATTTGGTCCGTGAAACAACGGGCTGCACACGGAAGCAATCCGTGTGCAGCCCGTGTGTGACGGGACCACAGCCGACGGAAGTGTGCATGAGGCCTTAGAGAATTAAAAGGAACACAATGCTAATTTCCGGCTTACAAGCATTGTTGTTCCTTTTTATGGTCATTTAACTATTGGCTACGCAAGCTACTGTATGTTGTATTACTTTCAACAATTAATCCAATTATGGACGGGCAAGTAAAAGTACTGGAGCTGATATCTAAAGACTAGGGATTAATCTATTGCATGGCTCCCATTTTATGGACTCCTTGACAAGGCAAGCAAGTACAGATGCTCTTTCTAGACAGAATCAATTTCTCATTCTATCATTCACTTAGAAGACTAAAACAAACAAGATTTAGCTTTCAATCCCTAGGACTGGGCAGCCAAATTATTGCAGACTTCATTGCAATATGTTCAAGAAGATGACAGCACAAACAACCTGATACTAGTGCCAAAGAGGCCATCAAGAGCTCGTACGTAATGTAACATTGGGCTGGTTGCCCAATACTGGCTGCAGTACTACCACATGTTAGAAGAGGCTGGACGCAGCTGCAGGCTTGAGGGAAGCCGACATGACCGTCCTGGTAGGGAAAGGGTTAATGTTAAGAGGTGAGGGAAAGGTGAAGAAGCTGAAGGAGGGACGGGGAGGAGCTAGGGGGGACGGGGGGGCCGTTACTGCGCTTCCCGCTGTTTCTCGGCATTGAGCCGGAAGCAGCGGGAGGAGTAGTACACAAGAAGCAAAGCTCCCCGTTGCCCGGCTTTTTAGTATGGCAGAGGCCCTGATTTTAGAGCGGCTGCGTGCCGCTGCTGTGCACCACGGTCCCGGATGGCTGGAGGAGACCGTGGCTGCATTAACGCGGATCCCGGACGCCGTTTCGCCACGTCGGGCACGGCGTTCGGGGTCTGTTGTAAGGGACAGGCTCCCCTCCCCCGGCCCCCCTACGAGCATGGCTATGGCGGCGGGGGGGGAGTCGGCAACAACCGCTCCTGCGCTGGGCAGGCAGAGAGCGGTAGCAGGGGTGACGGCGATGCAGGCTGTGTCGACCCGTCCCTCTCGGCGGTCCCGACCTCCAGAGCGCCTGAGTCCGGAGGTAGTCCCGCGGACACGGCGTCGCAGAGGGAGCCCGATCCCGGACGCTGCAGGCCAGGCAGCTGGGAGGACCGCCCCTTCCCAGGCCCTGCGTCCTGGCAGGAATCCCAGGCCGCGACGGGGTCCGGCGGTAAGCAGGGAGTCGCAGGCCGGGCTCCCTGTCACCCCTCCCCCATCAGATGGAAGATGTCAAGAGCAAGGTACGGCCGCCCCGCATGGTGATGTTCCGGCCAGGGGGCAGGCTTCGTCAGGATCGTCTAGACGGACGACTAGATCTGCAGCGACGTCGAGGCAACAGGTCCGGTCGGAAGTCTGGGTCCCGGCGGTCGGGCGGCAGGTTGCCGGCCCATCGGTCAGCGCGTCCTCATCCCCTTTCCGAAGAGGTCGTTGGGAGGGACAGTCGTCGGCGAGAGAAGAACTGGAGGAAGGTGAACTGGACGTTTATCGTCGAGGTCAGGATGGTCCGGCTGACGGGAACACAGCGCCTGTGCAGCCCGGTGAGTGTATAACTCCTTTATTGTCTTATCCAGCGATTTTTATGTCGGGTGTCGGCGGGGGGGCTGCTAGCATAGCATCGGGGGCCGGTAGTGGCGCGGGCGGACGCGACGGAGCGGGTTTGGCAGATTTAGTGGGTTGCTTACGGGAGCTGGTGGGGCGCCTGGATAGGGCCGCGGCGCCGGTAGTAACGGAAGTGTCCCCTGCGGTAGTTTGGGAAGGCCCCAGGGAAGTGGGATCGTTGCAGGCGCGTCCTGTGGTGGCGGTTAGAGAGGCGGTCGCGGTGTCGGTGCAGACTGAGGCACAGAAGGACGGCGATCGAGTGCGCATGGACGATCGTGCTCGGGGGGAGGTGTATGTTTGTTTTGAGGGTCCGTTGGGGGCGCATTTAAAGCAGGAGGTGCGTGATCGGATCTGGAAAGATGAATATGTTGAAATTTTTTCTCTCTTGCCGCTGGCTAAATTCAATTTGGATAAGAGCAAGCGGGATGAGAGTAAAAAGGACGAGGAGGAACGGCGGCGGTATAGGCTTATCCCGCAGACGTTCGTTAATTGGTCGCAGGCGTTCGCCATATTGGCTAGTGTGATAGGGGAAAAGGCGCCGGAAAATTGTTCGGCGTTATTTTGTTATTTTGATGCTATTGGGGAGGCTCATAGGGCGTATGGGGGTCAGGCGTGGCTGCGATATGATGAGCAATTCCGTCAGCGGAAGGCGGTTCGGCCGGCGATTCGGTGGGACCAGAAGGATATTGCTCTCTGGTTACGGGTTACGGTTCCGGTTAGGCAGCCCTTTCCCGGGAGCGGTGGCCAGGGAGGCCAGACTAGTCAGAGTGGACCAAGCGGCGGGGGAAAGGCGGGGTTTTGCTGGCAATTCAATGAAGGCCAGTGTAAGTTCGGGGCCACGTGCAAGTTCAAGCACGTGTGCTCCGAGTGTAATGGTGCATCACACGGGGCGGCAAAATGTCTGCGAAAAAAGAGGTCCGGGAACCAGCACGGGGCTGGTCAAGGGGGTGTCGCCGGTGAGGGTGGAAAGGATGGCCCCTTATCTAAATGAGTATCCGGATAGGGCGGCGGCTAAGTTGCTTTATGAAGGGTTTAGTGTTGGTTTTGTTATTCCTCCGCCTCCTTATGAGGTTCCGGTTACGCGGAGAAATTTAAAATCGGCTTACGTGCATGCGGAAGTCGTGTCGGAAAAGTTGTTAAAAGAAGTTTCGTTGGGGCGCATGTCGGGGCCATTTGTGGAGTCGCCGGTGAAAGATTTAGTTGTGTCCCCTTTGGGTATTGTCCCTAAACGCGAGCCCGGAAAGTTTCGTTTGATTCAACATTTATCGTATCCCAAAGGTTCGTCGGTAAACGACGGGATTGATCACGAGTTGTGTTCCGTAGTTTATACCTCATTCGATAAGGCGGTGGGGTTAGTGCGGGCTGCGGGTCCGGGGGCGCTGCTAGCAAAAACCGACATCGAGGCGGCGTTCAGGTTGTTGCCGGTGCATCCAGAAAGCCAACGGCTGTTGGGCTGTTTTTGGAATGGGGCCTTTTACGTGGATCGGTGCCTTCCGATGGGGTGTTCTCTTTCTTGTGCATACTTCGAGGCGTTTAGTAGCTTCGTGGAGTGGGTAACGAGGGGAGTATCCGGGGTCGATTCGTTGATCCATTACTTAGATGATTTTTTGTGCGTTGGCCCGGGGGGTTCGCCGGTTTGCGGTAACTTGCTTCATGCCCTGCAGAAGGTGGCGAGGGATTTTGGGATCCCTTTGGCGCCGGAAAAAACGGAGGGCCCGGTAGCGACGATTTGTTTCTTGGGAATCGAAATTGACTCGGTGGCAATGGAGTGTCGGCTCCCGGCGGATAAGCTGGGTGCTTTGAGGCTGGAGGTGCGACGGGCTTGTAGAAGGAAGAAAATGTCGTTGAGGGAGCTTCAGTCGCTGCTGGGGAAGTTGAATTTCGCCTGCCGGATTATGCCGATGGGGAGGGTGTTTGGTAGAAGGTTGGCGGCGGCAACGGCGGGAGTGCGGGCGCCGCATCATTTTGTGAGGCTCAAGGAGGAGCACCGAGCTGATCTTCAGGTTTGGGATGACTTCTTGGGCCAGTACAATGGTCGCTCGCTATGGATGGCCCCAGCGCAGGATACGAGTGATCTGAATATTTTCACGGATGCGGCTGGGGCGGGTGGCTTTGGAGCTTACGGGGGAGGTCCGTGGTGCGCAGGTCAATGGCCGGCTAGCTGGGTGTCCAGTGGATTGACGCGGAATCTGGCCCTGCTCGAGCTGTTTCCCATCGTGGTGGCGGCTACCATTTGGGGGGACAGGCTCAGGGATAAGAAGGTCCGTTTTTACTGCGACAACATGGGTGTGGTGCTTGCCATTAATAACATCACGGCGTCCTCTCCTCCGGTAGTTCAATTGTTGCGACATTTAGTGTTGGTGTGTTTGTCGCTGAACGCGTGGGTGGTGGCGGTGCATGTCCCGGGTGTACGGAATTGTGTTGCTGATGCTCTTTCTCGCTCGCAGTGGGACCGGTTTCGGCAATTGGCTCCGGGAGCGGAACGTATTGGTTTGGCGTGTCCGGATTATCTATGGGATCTGGTATCGGTCCCGTAGAGCAGCTGTTACAAAGGTCTTTGGCGGGCACGACGTGGAGGGCTTATGCTGCTTGTTGGAGGCAGTGGGAGGAGTGGGTAAGAGAGTTGGGTGATGTCAATACGGATAGAGACAGGTTGGTGGCACTTTTGTATTGGTTAGGGGATGCCTGGGAGGCGGGGTTTTCAGTAGCGAAGGTGAACCGGTTTATATCCGCGGTGGCGTTTGGGCTTAAGTTGCGGGGCTTGCGGGATGTATCGAAGGAATTTCTGGTATCGCAGGCTTTGAAGGGGTTGCGCAGAGGTAGGGTGGAGGCGGATAGTAGAAGGCCGGTGTCGTTTGCTTTGCTGGGCTTGTTGGGTGGTTCATTGGCATCGGTATGTCGTTCTGCAGATGAAATGGATTTGTTTCGGTTGGCTTTCTCGTTGGCGTTCTTCGGAGCATTTAGAATAGGTGAGTTGGTGTCGCCAAGTACTAAACAGGCAGGGGGGCTGAGATCTGGGGAGGTGAGCCTTTTTGCAGATCGGTTGGAGGTATGGTTGCGTAGATCAAAAACTGACCAATTAGGGAAGGGAAAACTGATAGTTTTGTTCGCTCTCCCGGGGTCGGTCATGTGCCCAGTAGAGTGCATGCGTGGTTTTACAAAAAACAGGGGGTCTCCAGATTTGCCTTTGTTATGTCATGTGGACGGGTCGTTCTTGTCCAGGTTTCAGTTTGGAGCTGTTTTTAAAAAATGTTTGACGGCGGTTGGGGTTGCGGCAGGCTCATATTCATCTCATTCCTTCCGGATTGGCGCAGCAACGGAAGCAGGGCGCTGGGGGTTGGATGATGAGGGGGTGAGGCGTATTGGTCGTTGGGAGTCTAAAAGGTTTAAGTCCTATGTCCGCCCCCATATGTTGTAATTTTGTTGTTTATGCTTGCAAATGTATATGGTGGTGCCTAACTGTGTTTTCCGTTTCAGATTCGCCTCCTTGTCTGGTGTGGTTGATGGGTCATTCGTACGTGCACTGGGGGGCTTTGAGGGCGGACGTCCGCCCGGATGGTCGCCAGTTGCGCATTCCGCGACAGGATGCGGTTGTGCATTGGCTGGGGTTTAGAGGTATGTCGTGGAACAGGGTGTTGGCGGAATTCCAGACATATGTGCGGCTTGATAGGGTTCCGGAGGTTTTAGTGTTGCACGTGGGTGGGAATGACTTAGGAGTCCGCCCTTTTCGTGAGTTGGTGCGGGATATCAAACATGATTTGTTGTGTTTGTGGGTATCTTATCCCAAGTTGGTGGTAGTGTGGTCGGACATAGTCCCAAGGAAGCATTGGCGGTTAGCTAGATCGGTGGAGAGAGTCAATAAGGCTCGGATAAAAGTTAACCGGGCGGTGTCCCGTTTTGTGGCAAAGAACGGGGGCATTTGCGTGAGGCATAGGGATTTGGAGTCAGGATTGGGGAATTTCTGGAGGAGTGACGGGGTTCATCTGACCGAGGTTGGCATTGATATTTGGAGCTTGGCTATAGCAGAAGGCATAGAAAGGGCGGTGGTGGTGTGGAGGAACTCACAGGCTTAAGGTGGTCAAGGCCTGTTTCGCGGTGGCGGGGGGAGTCCTTGAGGCCAGTCAGTACAAAATGGTGGGGGGGTCGCATCGGGGGTATGCGTCCCCCAAAAAAGGTACATGGTTGAAGACTTCATCGGGTGTTATCCCTTTGAAGTGGTCTTCTGGTAGAAGGTATGTCACTTGAAGGCTTCATCGGGTGTTATCCCTTTGAAGTGGACTTCTAGTGGTCGGTATATCACTTGAGGGCTTCAACGGGTGTTATCCCCTTGAAGTGGACTTCTAGTGGGTGGAGCCATCTGCAGAGGTGAACGGTGCTTCCGAGCTGGTTTACGGCTGGAGGTAATTAGTGGTTTGCAGATGGCTAATTCGGTGTGTTCTTGAAAGGAACATCTGAAGGGGCTTCAAGGACTTCCTCTGCTCGGGTTAATGTTAACGTTTAATGGTTATTTATGATTCTGACCCATGTTGGGTCATGTGAATTATTAGGAGGAATTCTCTGGTGAATTCCTAACTAGTTATCCGAATGTTTCGGATTTAAATTGTTTTTATAAAACTGTGAAATTAATAAACGGCTGCTGTGGCCATTTCACATCCAACCTCGGTGTCATGTGTCGTTACTAAATGGGGGTGGGGGATAGTATGGTTTAAGGTTAACACACGACTCTACCTAGGCAGGTCAAGAAGAGGCTGGACGCAGCTGCAGGCTTGAGGGAAGCCGACATGACCGTCCTGGTAGGGAAAGGGTTAATGTTAAGAGGTGAGGGAAAGGTGAAGAAGCTGAAGGAGGGACGGGGAGGAGCTAGGGGGGACGGGGGGGCCGTTACTGCGCTTCCCGCTGTTTCTCGGCATTGAGCCGGAAGCAGCGGGAGGAGTAGTACACAAGAAGCAAAGCTCCCACCCTCCCACCCTTGTTTTGTTACTCCTTAGGTCTTCTGTACGTCCGTATATGAGCGTTGTGTTTTATTTTGTGTGTTTATTTAACATGTTTTTCTTTTTCCGGAGTAGGTTCTGTTGTCATGGCAGCTGGCGGGGGGAGTCCTTGAGGCCAGTCAGTACAAAATGGTGGGGGGGTCGCATCGGGGGTATGCGTCCCCCAAAAAAGGTACATGGTTGAAGACTTCATCGGGTGTTATCCCTTTGAAGTGGTCTTCTGGTAGAAGGTATGTCACTTGAAGGCTTCATCGGGTGTTATCCCTTTGAAGTGGACTTCTAGTGGTCGGTATATCACTTGAGGGCTTCAACGGGTGTTATCCCCTTGAAGTGGACTTCTAGTGGGTGGAGCCATCTGCAGAGGTGAACGGTGCTTCCGAGCTGGTTTACGGCTGGAGGTAATTAGTGGTTTGCAGATGGCTAATTCGGTGTGTTCTTGAAAGGAACATCTGAAGGGGCTTCAAGGACTTCCTCTGCTCGGGTTAATGTTAACGTTTAATGGTTATTTATGATTCTGACCCATGTTGGGTCATGTGAATTATTAGGAGGAATTCTCTGGTGAATTCCTAACTAGTTATCCGAATGTTTCGGATTTAAATTGTTTTTATAAAACTGTGAAATTAATAAACGGCTGCTGTGGCCATTTCACATCCAACCTCGGTGTCATGTGTCGTTACTAAATGGGGGTGGGGGATAGTATGGTTTAAGGTTAACACACGACTCTACCTAGGCAGGTCATGAGCAATTTTCTAAACAATACGTGATTCCAACTAATCAGTTAATGTAAGTTAATGGCAGTCACTTATATAAACATGAGTTCAGACAGTTTAATCTCACGTCCAAATGCAGTTATCTCATTGATCTTTGACAGCTCCTTAATAATATATATTTTTTAATCTTAGAAATATATCTCAAAATGATCCAGAGGTATTGTCAAAAATGTTGCCTTGTATAAGCCACAATTTAGGAATTTGTGTATATTTTTGAAGGCATGATAAATATGGGGTTGAGGCTCTATTTTTTTCTGTTACAGAGCTCCAAATCCCCTGCTTCCATTCAAACATCTATACAGGTAAATTATAAAATTATGGCTTGTCCCCATCTCCCCGACCTGTCTCAGTGGTGATTTTGACGGTATGCTGTGTCTGCCGACTGTCAATCACTGGTGGGGCATAGGGAGCACACACCTCATGAATACACCGGGCTCAGAACTTTGAGTCCAGTGTATTCTTTGATTGCTTCTATTAACCAAATGGCACAATATATTTGTTCAAAAGGAGGACGGACCTGTCCCTGTAATATATTGCCCATTCCTAGAACAGCATGATTTGATGAACATTAAATGTTTAAGTGTACCTCTCATTTAAAAAAAAAAAAAAGACACCCTAATTGTGTTATAAAGCTGCCGCAATAACTGCTGACCAATTCTTTTACTTTCAATCCACATTTTTCATTCCCTTACCCTATGTCCGCTGCTAGGCTCAGGAGAAGTGTTCACACTGCAGTGTCTGCCAGTGCCATCAGTACCCGCAATTCATTGCAGCTGGAATCGGGCACATGCACAACACTGCGCTTAGCTTAGACTGCTTAGGATCTCTGCCACTGAAGATGACGCCATGGGAGAGACGAGTGTGGCCGAAAATTGCTGAAGTACTGTCGGTATAAGCAGAGAGTACTTCGGCAGGTCCATGGGAGCACGCACAGTGGCATAACTATAGGGGTCGCAGCGGTCGTAGTAGTGACCAGGCCCCAAAGCCAGGGTGGCCCGCAGTCCACCGCACCACATCTATAAAAAGTTACTATAGTAACTGGGGCCTATGTAATAAACTACACAGGCCCCTGTTACTATAGTAACTGACAGACTACTTACCCTCCTGTTCCAGAGCGTAGCGGAGGTTCTGACGACTCTTCACGTCATGACGCTGTGCGCCGCACATAATGCCACGACGCTGGATAGAGTCAGGAGACCAAAGCTGCGGCCGGAGCGGAAGAGAAGGGTAAGTAGTCTGCTGGGAACCGGGTTGTCCAGTCCCTAAAAATTGATGGCCTATGCTCAAGATTGGCCATCAATAGCTGATGGGTCGGGTCCGACTGCCGGGACCCCCGCCAATCAGCTGTTTTGAAGTACGAGCGCTGCTTCCCCTTCATTCCGGTCACTTTCTCACACTGTGAATCGCGCGTCCATTACTAAGGCGGGCATAATGTTAGCCAGTGAAAAGGCTAACACTGACCCCCCATTATTACCCCGTTACCCACCGCCACCAGGGGGGCCGGGAAGAGCTGGGTACGATCCAGTACCTGACCATCTGTAGTGATGGCCGGGCACTGGGGCGGCCGCAGGCTGATAAATCATTAGGTTGGGAAATCCCAAAAACAGTGGGCCTTCCCACCCTGGTAAAGCCGGCCTGCTGCTGCTGTGTTGCATCTGGCTGGTCATTTTTTTAAAAAAAATAAATAATTGGAAAAAACGATGTGGGGTCCCCCCCATTTTTAATTCCAGCCAGATACAACATAGCGGCAGCAGGCTAGCATTACCAGGATGGGAAAGGCCACTGTTTCTGGCCTTTCCTATCCTAATAATACCAGCCTGCAATCACCCCAGTACCTGACCATCACTGTAGATGGTCGGGTGCTGCATTGTACACGGCACTACCCAACATGCCTGGTGGTGGTGGGTAACGGGGTAATAATGGGGGGTTAGTGTTAGCCTCTTCACTGGCTAACATTAAGCCAGACGGCAGTAATGGATGCTGTCAATCTGCCATTACTAAGGTGGTAGTAATAAAGTTTAAAAAAATACAAGGACATAGAAAAAATATTTTATTGAAATAAAAAAAACACACATCCTCGTTAACCATTTTATTGAGAATTTAAAAAAAACGCTGTCATCGAAGTAGTCCTCGAATCCAAAGTAGTCCAACATCCGAATATGTAAAAAAACACAAACACAAAAAAATTTGTAACACATAAAAAAGCAAAACAATTCTTATACCTACCTTTCCTGGGTGTCAGCGAGCTGAGCCCTATATCTAAGCCTATCATATGTGATAAAGTCTGCTGAGCCACTGTATCTAATGGGGGGTATATATATTGGGGCTATTGCCCCTGACGTTTTAAGACCTTAGAGATGCCCCTGGCTGCTAGTGCTGCATCGTTGGGTCACTTAGGAGACCTAGCAATGCAGCTGAAAGCTGCAGGCCGTCGGCCAAGAGAAGAAGTTGGGGGGGGCAAGAAGTACTTTTGCACTGGGGCCCATGAGCTTTTATTTAAAAGATAGTCACCTTTTAAATAGGTTTGCCATTTACCCTGATCTCTGGACCATGACCTTGGGATTCAGCACCATGTAAGTAACTTGTGTTATGCTAAACACCACCTAAGGGGGGATTCACACGAGCGTGATTTGCGTGCGTGCAGGCCGCGTTTTTTTCGCGCGCCACGCACAGCCCTATAGAAGTCAATGGGGCAATTCAAACAGTGCGTGATTTTTGCGCAGCGTTTGTTCGCTGCGTACAAAACGCGACAGGTTCAATATCTCTGCGTATTTCGCGCATCACGCACCCATTGAAGTCAATGGGTGCGTGAAAATCACGCATGTCATACGGTGGCAGCAGCGCCGAACGCGCGTTTTTTACGCAGGACACGTTGTCTCTATGCTAAGGAGTTTGAACTAATGAGTTGAAACCAGCAGAAAAGCAGGAAGTAGCTTAGAGAGCAGGTTTTCAAAAAGAGGCCAAACCGTTTACTACAGCACCACAAGCAGCTTGCAGCCATGCCTCGCCAGATGGATGTTGCTAAGCTCATCGCTTTAGTTCAGGAGCGTCCGGAGGTCTGGAACACCCATGCGGAGTCATACCATGACCGCACAGTCAAGGAGGCAGCATGGGAGCATATTGCCGAGGCGCTGTTCGAGCAGGAGTGGGCCGACAGCCGCACCCGTGACCGCCAACGCATTGGTGAGTGTATATATGTGTGTCGACATCTATGTGTATAATGACATCCATATTGCCTATTGCGTCCCTGGTGAATCAATGGCTGTCATTGGCAACGTTTCCGTTCAGTGGCATCTTTATAGTATCATCAAGTTAGGTGTGTTCTTGTGTGGACGTGTGGTACAGTAGTTTATATGCACTGTCTGTGTGCGCAGTAACATCTGGTGTGTTTGTTGAATGATGTGTTCTTTATTAATCATACAGTGGATGATGTAAAGAGACGTTGGCGAAGCTCAAGGGACCAGTTCCGGAGAGAATATGGTTCCGGCGGGCGCAGCGGAGAAGGTGGCACCAGGAAACGCCGCTATATTTATTATGAGCAGCTGTTGTTCCTGCGGGAAATAATGGACATGCGACCGTAAGTACTCGTTGTTGTCCCTTTTTGCAAACGTGACCTACCAAAAATGTCAGATACGCCAAAGCAGCTTTGTGTTTGCACAGTAAATTGGGTTCCTCAACTGACGTCTCCATTATATTCTAGAACTAGCGACACTCTTGACGCGTCTGAAGAGGAGGCACAGCCTGAGTCTGGCCAGGCGTCCGAAGCCGCTCCCCTGGTCACCCTAACCCCTGACCCCACCAGAGAGGATCCTGTCCCAGTCGCCTCAGCGCCTGAAGCTGGGCCACCGGACCAAGTGGGACCTAGCCATGCAGCACCCCGCCGCAGACGCCCTGTCAACCCACCCGCAGGTGCACTTGTGGACGCGCGTGTTCTGGAGTACCTGCGCCGTGCAGCTGATGAGGACAACCACGACTTTTTTTGTCGCAGCATGGCACCTTTAATGTGCCGGGTACCAGTGCATAGGCTGGTGCGGCTGCAATCTAATATGCTGTCGCTAATCGACAGTGCTACACCCCCGCTTAGTCCGCCCTGGTGCTTCACATCTATCGAGCAGTGGCGTAGTGTCTTTATGCCCTCCGCGGGGGTCCATTTGCCAGGGCCCTCCCAACCTGCCCCTGGAATATCGCAGATGCCGCAATATCCTGCAGGTCCAAGACACCTCTCCCCTGGCCCAATGGCTGTCCCTGTCCGTCACTTCCCTCCATACTCCCTACCTGCCCCAAGTTTACAGGCTCCCATGCAGCCCCACGGCTACCAGACGCAGTATCACCCCCACTATGCTGTGCAGGAACATCCTCATCAGGGCCGGGGACAGCATAGTGGTGCGGATATGTCTGCTTACACCTCGCCGCCCCATGCCTATCACAATCTGTAGGGGCGTGTGTGTTCTAAGGCCACATGTTAAAAAGCCATGACAGCCTAGGAATCCTTCCATGTTTCTTTATGCAATGCATCATGTTGGTGCCAATTTTTGTTGGGGTATGTTCTCCCGCGTGTGTTTTTTTGTGTTATGGAGTGTATGTGCAAATAACATAAACACCAACGTTTTATATATTTCACTCCCGTGTGGACAATCCTTCTGTTACATAGCTCACCGATTTCTACAGCCTCTACCGCTAGGAGGTGCCATGGCGTAAGAGGTTTGGACGGTATGACATTTCTCCACCACATCGTTGAGGTCTTCGTTGATCGGAAGGGGATTGGAATACCAGGAACTGAGGTGTTATTAGTATAGTTATTGTTTGCCCATACCTACCTTTACTCACGCAGAAAGGGGCGCTGACATATAGGGCAGGAAATCCTTTGTCTACACAAGAGGATGTTCTGTCCAGGAATTATTGGCTTAAAAAAAGGGTATTCCAAACGCCTCCCGAGCTTTAAAGGGAACCTGTCACCAGCATTTTAGCTATAAAGCCAGCAATACCTGGTGAAAGTGGGTGAAAAATCATTGTCATCTAAGCTATAAATATGTTCTAAGTAAGCTCTGTAGCTTTAGTATTCCGTTTTTCAGTGGTCCCGAGCTGTATGCAAATGAGCAGAAAAGAGTCAAATCTTCATCTGAAAAGAGTCAGATTTTCATTCCTCCAGCGTCTCAGAGTGGACTCCACCTCCTTCTTTTTGATTGACAGCTCCTTAGCCAGTCAGGGCCAGACAGGTGGCAACGGTGGGCGGGGTTAAGAAGCTGCATCCCAGAGGGAAAAATAATTACCATAAAAGGCGGGAAGAGTTTAAATGACGATATTTACAGACAGAGGAGGACTTCAGGAAAGAAGAGAACAGGAACGAACTCTGGACAGCTGCGGCCATTGAGGGGTCAGGTGAGTTTAACAGGTAAGATGTTGATGACAGGATCCCTTTAAGCTCGCAACCCACGTCAAGGGGCCTCAAGTTTTGCGAGTCCCTAACCCTCCCCCCCCCCAAACCAAAAAAGGACTAGAGGGATAAACAGCCGTTCGAGAAAAGAATACTAACTTCACCACACCTCAAATGGCTACGTTCTGGCAGGTTACATCTCAAGGCTGGCTGTCAAAATACTCAGCAAATTGGTGGCGCACTCGCAGGCCAGATGTCGGTGGCCACCCAGGCCGAGCAGCCTGGGCGAGGCTGGTGGTGGGTGCAGATGTTAACATATATTCCCCATCATGAGCGGCATCATGGATGCGGGTAAAGTTGTGCAGCACAACACAGGCTTTGATCACACATGTCACATTTGACGGCGACATTTGCATTGCTGTCATCAGGACCCTCCACTTGCTGGTCATGATGCCAAAGGTGCATTCCACCACTTTACGTGCTCTGCCTAGCCGGTTATTGAAAATGCGCCTACGGTTATCCATGCCCCTCCGCGCATATGGACGCATGACTTGTCTGCTGAGGGCAAAACCCTCATCTGCAACCATAACATAAGGAACGGGTGGACCGCTGGTGGCAGGGAGGATGCTAGGCTCGGGAACATCAAGTTGGTTAGACATTAAACGCTGGCCCATTCTGGACGAGCGAAAAATGCGGGCATCCGCAGAGCTTCCATAGGACCCGATGTCCACGATGGTAAAGCACATATTACAGTCCGACAAGGCCAGCAAGACTATGGAAAAAAACTGCTTGTAGTTGAAGTATCGAGACCCAGAGTGGGGGGGTTTTTGGACACGGATGTGCTTCCCATCCAGTGCACCAATACAGTGGGGAAATTGAGTGTTGGTTTCAAACTGCTGGGCTATTCGAAGCCAGTGTTGGGCCGTAGGCTGAGGGATCACGCTGCTCTTCAATCTCAGCCACAGGACCACACAGGTTGCTGGGACAATGCCGAAAATAGTGGACACTCCAAGAAGGAATTCGAAATGAAGGGAATGGTAGCTATTGCCGGTCGCCAAAAATCTACAGGAAATAATGAAAACAAACCACAAAGCCAACATGTTAGGTAGGACATGAAGCACCTAAAACAATGTGTAACCTGGATAACGAAACAGCACATACCGTAAGGTGACAAGGAGACACTCCTCTGGGGAAATACAGCGCCGCATGTTGGTGTTATTCCAGGCCGAACCAGCTCCAGCAGCATATCAAAGGCAGGCAGAGACAGGCGGCAAAAGGAGCGAAATTTTTCTGGGTGACGACGGAGGTCAGCAAAGAGGGTATGAAAATGCCCTTTAGAGGTGCGTTGGGCCACTATTGGGTGAACCCACATCCTACCTGATCTCCGCCAGTGTGGCCGTAGAATGCTACCGCGTTGGCCAAACCTCCGGGATAGCATCCATGCTAATAGGACACGGGCCAGAGAGCTAGGTGGCATCAATGCAGTGTGGCATACAAAGTAACCGCAAATACTGGTTTGAACACTGGGTTGCACCAAAAGCACACAAATGAAGAAACACAGGTGCACACATCAAGCAGGGGTGTTGCATTCTTGGCCTTTTTGTATGCTGGCGTAAACAGAACAGCTGCGTGCGTTTTTTACACGCGCAGAAAAAACGCATGTCTTACGCGCGTAATACACGCACACATGGTTAAAATACGCATGCCACACGCTGTTGACACGCGCGCAAAACGCTGCGTTTTTGCAACGTTCGTCTGAATCTGCTCTAACTCTGACAGCTTCTTCTATTTACACGCTACATACATTGATCTCTATTTATGCAGCTCATGTATTGCTGTCAATGGAGAAAGCTGCATACATAAAGATCAAAGTACACAGCTCTTCCATAGAGTAAATTGTTTGTGCTAGAGTGTATACAGCAAAACGTGCTCCACATACAGCGCCAGTATCCGACACATCAGCCCTGGGACAATGTTTTTAAATAGTGTAAATAGCAAAAATGTTTAACATTTCAGTAAAAAGAAGACTGAATATTAATACTATAGAACCCCTTTAAATAGTGGGCTGAGAGGAGCTTCATATTGAAATGACAAGCATTTGGAAAGCTTTTAGGATTGAGAATGATTCAGAAAAGTCCCCTGCGCCTATTACATAATGCTACTTGCCAGCAGCTTTCCCTTTGAACATTTGTAAATTTGTGGTTGGTTTGAAGTATTCTTTTTCTTGGATTAATAGTCAAAGAATGTTTTACCTTTATATCATACAAGTTTTTTTATTAAGTTGATCCTTATTATGTCACGTAGATGCATAATAAAATATTTTGCTTATGCAAACCTGATGTTTGAAGCTACATGTATATACAGCATAAATATAAAAGATACAGTATCCATTTATTTTCCTATTTAACTAGTTACTAAATTAAAGTGACATGTCATGAAGCCCGAGAAATGAGCTGTAGCTGGGCCAGCAGGGGGCAGTGTAAACTCTCCTTGTCACCGAGTTTGACTTGGGGCTACTTCAGGGAGCGGAGTCTAAGGGAATCCACAGTCTTCACTCATTGACTTATTTAGGGATAGGCAAAACTCTTATACTTGTACCACTCTAATTCAATTCCTGAAAATTAGGGAACTGGGCATTGTAACACAAATTTTTTTCTGAGATTTGCTTTAAAGTGGTTCTCACATTAGTATATTCAGACATGTTAATAATTCATATTAAGGTGACCGGAGTGGTGACTTTGATCTGGGACCTCACCAATGTCCTGATCATGCTGCCCCAGTGCCCTTGGTTCAGTGAATAAATGTAGCTGCCCTTTATATTAGGATGGGTGGGAGCAAAAGAAACCTATGAGTAAGGGATCTAGAGGCGGTTGTACTGTACATACACAGCCTTCACATCACAGAAATCCCATATTGGCAACTGTTTATTTACATGTAGGTATTATCATAGGAATACAACCATTATATCAGCCTCTGCCCACAAAGCATCATGGCTTCTATATTTAAAGGATCCATGACATTGTACAGTATATGATGGATTGGTTTTGATACATTTGTGCTGGATTCTAACGGATGGGCTATTTTGCTTGTCTAAAGACAAAGGAACCCTGGCACCAATGTGAAAAGAGACTGAGGAAGGGGATAATGCTGAGGTTTTCAAACAGCGTGAATCTGGGTAAAACTGAATCAATAGCAGTTGTCTTATTTCAGGATATATTTTTTTTAACTATCAATTTTGACTTAAAGTGTAGCTAAACGTTTGACAAACTTCTGACATGTCATAGTGACATGTCAGAAGTTTGGATTGGTGGGGGTCCGAGCACGGAGACCCCACCAATCGCTAGAACGAAGCAGCTGAAGTGCTTATGTGAGTGCTGAGCCGCTTCGTTTCTGTTCGGCTTTTTCCGGAAAGCCGATGTATCGGAGTACGGGCTCGTAGACTTTCTATTGAGTCCGTACACGATACATTTATTTCCAGAAATAGCCGAACACACACTAAGCGGCTCAGCGCTCACACGAGCACTTCAGCTGCTTCGTTCTAGCGATTGGTGGGGGTCTCAGTGCTCGGACCCCCCCCAATCCAAACTTCTGACATGTCTCTATGACATGTCAGAAGTTTGTCAAATGTTTAGCTACACTTTAAGGTGTGTAAATGTTCCCATAGTAGGGATTTTTAGTAAATGTGGACAGAATTGTATGGTTTGAAGTGACCATACCAGTACATAGATGCGCTTTGAATGGTTGGTTTGAAAAGCAAAAAAAACTCTATGTGTAACGATAGCTATGAAAGACACATTAGTTAGCAAATTTTGCATATTGTACTTTATTATACGCCACCTATAGTGCCATTTTCAGAAATAAATTCATTATAGTAAACCAGGAGTCTGCACTTGCTGACAACAGACTACAGGACTAATCTGCCGCACTTGACAAGGCTTAGTTCAAAGCATTTCACGCTGTCACGATTCCTGAGTGCTTTGAATATTGTAAAAGTACAATCTCCTGTACTAAATAAAGTACCGGAGGAAAGCCATCTATTTTATCTTGCTCCATTTTTTAAGCACTATATGTAAGAAATGGTGAAACAGCAGTCTTGAATTGAACCTGAAAATCCAGGTTGTCATGGATACAATCATGCTGAAGACGACATCATAAAAGTGTGATGAACTTGACAGTTTTTGGAGGTTTCCCTCGGGAAAAGATAAATTTAGTCATCACATTTTACTGCTGCGAATGTTTATGGTAGGAATATATTGAGGATAAATATTATATTATATTTATATCTCCACTTATAAACTGTATTTAATAAATGCATTGCTGACTAGCTCAACCAGGGATCGGAGCTCCGTTCTTTTTCTATACACCTCAAATGCCCTGTTTTCCTACATACTTAAATGTATGACATGTGTATACCCTTCCATCATGAATCGTTTTTAGTGCTCCAAGATTTATAAGCTATCAATTCCATCTCTCTATTTTTTGTAATAGAACAGAATGATTTTTTTTTTAATTACATAGAGATCTAACATGTTGTAAAAGCTCTGGGCAAGATAATGACTGTTCCTGGCTGTTTGACGCACAGCCCAATTGACAACCGATCACTGTATTGGGCTGCCTCAACCAGCTAGAATTGTGTCATGTGTGACCAACCTTAGGCTTCATGCATATGGCCATATTACAGATCCATGTTGTACATATCCACAGCATGGCATGCATTGCCTGCTATGGTCACATACTTGTGCCTCCAATTTTATATTGTAACGTCTGTGGTCGCTAACCACAAACTCCTTCCATCCAGTCGACGCCCTTCTCTCCAGATGTCTGCACATACAGCCGTCCTGTTCCACAGTGACCACCAGGGTGCACTCGCCAGCTCAGTCTAGACTTAAGAAGCCAAAGTGCACGCAGGTGGGAGCTTGAGCTGATTGCTCCCAGAGCACCCTGGTCTATAATAACGGCCCAGCCCCTTCCTCCCATGCCTGAGCGTCGTGGTCGTACCCAAAGTTGATCTCCTAGTGCCTTCCAGTTCCCAGTGTTTCCCGTACCTGTATCCTGTATCCCGCGCTATCCTGGTAAAGTGCCGTGCTGAGCTGTAGTCGTGCTGTGCTGCATACCACATCTGTCCTGCTACACCATGCCTGATGTCTGCCTGCTTCTTAGCCCCAGCCGAGCCTGCCTTGCTACTGTCCGAGCTGCCACAGGTACCCTATACGAACAGGTACCCTATACAGACTATAGACTGTTACCTGCACCCTGTTGGCCAGCTGCCATACCGCCAAGGCAGTAGGCCCAGTAGGTCCACGAACCCAACGTGACATTTATGTTTACATTGCATGCTGCATTATGCAGGTATTCTCAACTATAAGCATTGCTTCTAGGGGAGAATATGGTAAATCTTGGAGGCACCATACAACTGTAAGGTGTGACCCTCAACAAGATGGTGATGCAAGGGCTGTTTGCAGGTCTGTGAAGGCAAAGATGATATGAAGTAGGAAAACTTTTTTTTGCAACTTTTCTTTGCACAACCGGCCACAGCAAGGAAATACAAAGTTTGTCTCAATATGAGAGGCACATTCAAAGATACGGTTCAAGCAGGTAAATTAAGGCTGGCTGACTAACTTGCTGTCACAGAGAGGGCCACGGGCGCTTCTCCCTGATACAGAGGCTGGTCTGGCAATGTAAGGCCTAGCAGGCCGCAACTGATTTGCTGCTTGTTTGCGTACCGCACTCGTGGGAAGTCTCTTGCCCGTACAAACCATCTTACAAGACTTCTGACACACAACCACGCGAATGCTCCTGCCCAACACCTGTACCATTCTCCGGAACCACAGACACAGGCCCAACAATAAGTGCCATTGCTTCTCAGTAGCTCCTCACACTTCCCTCAGCTTTGCAGCAGCTCTCCACAGGAACTCTCTCTCTCTTTTGCAATGCAGCAGAGGCACACTAAAGTACTGTATGGTCATTTAGCAGGCTATAAGCACTATATTATGGATCCGTGCAACACAGATTCATAGTATGGCAGTGTGCATGGGCCCTTATACCTTATTTCAATTGTAGTATAAAGTATTATAAAAATGAAAAGAACAGTGGAATGAGAATTACACTTTAAGCTTTCCGTTTTTACTCTTATCTCCGATGGTGCACCCACCCTGGAGTAATGGTGTAAATATGGGAGAAGTAGATGTATCTGCACCAATGAAGTTTTTCTTTTCTATGAATACAGTGGCTATTCTTGTCGAATACCTGAAATCTCATGTGCTACACTGGATGCTGTACGCTTATTCCCATGACATTTCACTTGAGTCTTTAGTAGAAACAAAAGTAAAATTCTCCTTGACATTAGATTTTCTCATGGGGATTTCTGACACATAATCCCTCAACAGAAATGTCTTTATTGGTTATCGGTCAGACATATCTTTATTATTTTCACAACTGTCAGCTGTAGTATATTTATGGCTTCATAAATATTTCTGAACAAATTTCACTGGTTATTGATTTGCATTTTGAATTTGATGAATGTCCACTCCAGTTATAGTGGAATCCAATTTACAGCAATATATTATTTTTCAGTTTCTCCTTACGAGGTACTGTCACACTCTGTGACCCAAAACCACATTTTTTTTTTCTTTTACAGGTGACTACTGGGGACTTAATCTAGATATCAACATTATTCAGTTAAAGGCGTTGGCCACCATTATTGACATATTAAACTAGGGATAGTAATGTGCTGGAAATATAAAAATAATACATGTACCCATTGGCCTTTATTAAAAAATTCTGCCCTGTCCTGTGCCACACAACCATGCCACCCATAGCCTAATAAATAATATAGCTGTATGTCACCCATGGGGATGTAACATCCTTCATCCAACATTTGCAAATTCCCTTTCCCGTTTATGGGTCTGCTGAATCAGAATTCTTAGCAAAGGCCAATGGGTAAGTGTATCCTTTTTATATTTAGTACTCTCAATAGCATAATATTTCCATACTCCTAGACAACCTCTTAATATTATTTGAAAGTTCATACTAACCCTTATACAGTGTTATACTTTACATCTAGACAGACTTATGTTGTATTGATTATTACAGCATATGTTATAGTCCATTCTCATCCAGAGCTGCAATCAGAATTCTGTTGACTTCTTAGCTCTCACTTCACATCAGACTATATTACCCTTATGTTATTGGTGTCTGTACAAAACATGCTCTGCTGATTTGCTACCTGGAAGATTAAGGCTTTACACCGGATGCTGTATTTTACTAGTCTAATAAAATCTATCAGAATGCATTTTTATTATAGTATAGTTTAGTTAAAGACTATTTACACCTATGCAAATAAAATTATTGCTCCAATGCATCTAAAAGGAAAATTAAGCATCTATGAAAATTATATTTGTGGAAAATACGATTGTTTTATGTCTACAGCTCCTATGCAGACCTACATGTATCCATGGTGACACACTACAAACAAACTGTGTAGTCTGATACATAAATTAAGTTGCTTCATTTTTATTTTAGATGCATTGGAACAGCAACAATAAAATAAAAACAATAAACAATAAAAACAACAAAAATTATTGCAAACATTACTAGTCTTCAAACTGTTATCGATGTGCAGAGGCGTAGCTAGGTTCTTCAGCACCCGGGGCAAAGAGTCAGTTTGGCGCCCCCCCCCCCCAACCTCTTTCCCGACATCTCCTTCCCCCTCGCTGTGTTTTTTTTTTCTACCAATCGACGTGTCATTTCTTTTCCACATTTCTTTTTATATAACGCGAGCATAAAAACATTTGTACATTTTACAAGCAATATGGTTCTATACACAACACCAGAACCAAGCTCAATACATATATACAGCACCAGCACAAATACAGCTCAATTTAGTGCAACCCCTTCCGTATAGGTATGTACGGCGTAAAACTACAACTCCCAGCACGGCCCGAACAATGATAAGGATATGCTGGGAGATGCTGTTTCACAAAAATAAATCCTATCAATCATACCACCATCTCGCTGCAGATCATACAGTGACTACATTACTGATTAGAGGCAGAATGAACATTTACATTAAGTGACTCACCGGTGACGTCTCAGATTCTAGTTCTTTTTCTGCATCTGGTCCAGACCTCTATGATAACTTCTCCCGGTCCATTTCTGCAGTTTGCCGCTCACATGTCTTCAGCTTCTCACTTTTCCAACATTTCTGCACCTATAAATAAAGATAAAGTTATCATTATACCACACACTACGTCCCTAAATATAATAGCGCCATACACTGCACCTCTAATTATAATAGCACCATACACCGAGTCCCACACACACACTGTGCCCACTGTAGATAGTGCCTGCCATAGAGCCCCCTGTAGATAGTGCCTGCCATAGGGCCCACCCCTGTATATAGTGTCCCACAAATAACTCCCCCTATAGTGCTCTACAGATAGCCCAACCCTGTATATAGCCCCCTGTAGATATAGCCCAGCCCTGTATATAGTGCTCCACGTATAGCCCAACCCTGTATATAGCCCCCTGTAGATATAGCCCACCCCTGTATATAGTGCTCTACAGATAGCCCACCCCTGTATATAGCCCCTTGTAGATATAGCCCAGCCCTGTATATAGTGCTCCACGTATAGCCCAACCCTGTATATAGTCCCCTGTAGATATAGCCCACCCCTGTATATAGTGCTCCACAGATAGCCCACCCCTGTATATAGCCCCCATGTAGCTATAGCCCATCCCTGTATATAGCCCCCCTGTAGATATAGCCTACCCCTGTATATAGTGCTCCATAGATAGCCCAACCCTGTATGTAGCCCACCTGTAGATATAGCCCACCCCTGTATATAGTGCTCCACATATAGTCCACCCCTGTATATAGTGCTCCACATATAGTCCACCCCTGTATATAGTGTTTCACAGATAGCCCACCCCTGTATATAGCCCCACTGTACATATAGTCCACCCCTGTATATAGTGCTCCACAGATAGCCCACCCCTGTATATACTATATACAGGGGTGGGCTATCTGTGGAGCACTATATACAGGGGTGGACTATATGTACAGGGGGGCTATATACAGGGGTGGGCTTTCTGTGTAGCACTATAGGGGGGAGCTATTTGTGGGATACTATATACAGGGGTGGGCTATGTCTACAGGGGGACTATATACAGGGGTGGGCTATATCTACAGGGGGACTATATACAGGGGTGGGCTATATCTACAGGGGTGGGCTATATCTACAGGGGTGGGCTATATACAGGGCTGGGCTATAGCTACAGGGGGCTATATACTATACAGCCCCCCCCTGTAGCTATAGCCCTCCCCTGTATATGGTGCTCCATAGATAGCACATCCCAGTATATAGCTCCCCCTGTAGATAGACACCCCCCGTAGATAAAGCCCCCCCCATGTAGACAAAGTCCCCCCTCCGTAGATAAAGCCCCCCCCGTGTAGACAAAGTCCGCCTTCCGTAGATAAAGCCCCCCCCCTTGTAGATAAAGTCCCCCTTGTAGATAAAGCCCCCCGCGTAGACAAAGTCCCCCCGTAGATAAAGTCCCCCTTGTAGATAAAGCCCCCCATGTAGATAAAGCCCCCCCGTGTAGACAAAGTCCCCCCGTAGATAAAGTCCTCCCTGTAGATACAGCCGCACACTTTTATTACAATTAATAAAATAAAAAAAATACAACAATTATTCAAACTCACCTTAATCCCGCTCCCACGCCGTCCGGCAGTCATGGAGACCTGCTCTCTTCTGCGCAGGTCTCCTGGGGGTTGAACGCAGCGTGAATAGGTACCATCGGGTGCCGTTACAGTCCGTAATGCAATGGCCCCAGCACTTCTTTTTTCGTTATTCTGTTCCTATCACGGAGCGGAAGAACGGAAAAACTTAGTGCAGATGTGAACAAAGCCTAATCTTCTTTCGCATCACATACAATTGCTTTTATACCAGAAAACAGATCAATTTCTAAGGAACTCCCCATGGGTTTCTGTAAAATTAAAGAGTAGAGCTTGAAAAGATAGAGGTAAGAAATACTGTAGCTTTAACGTTGTCCCACTTTTTCAAATGGTGAGGGGGTGTTTTAGTTGTTAGTGGAATTTATGACTCTAAACATTCTTGATACACCAGATTCTAAACTCTTCTTTGGTACTAGTGTTTTTCCCTGGCAATGTGACAGAAATTATTGATTGCAGCATAATTGGCCCTTTAACATAGTCACTGGTGTATAGAGATAAGCTAATAATTTAAACCCCAATTCGTACTGTACAATCCATTCTCTGTCAATTGGCAAGTTGGGAAATAGTCATTTAAAATATGTCGTTTAACAGCATAATTGGTGCCCATTTCAGTCCCTTATTTTTATAGGAAATGCATCATTTGACCTTCTGGCCCTTTTGACTTTTATGGTCCCATATCAACTTCACCCACTGGTGAAAAGGAGTCTAACTGTTTAAATGTTGTCAATCCCTATTCCTCTTTTCCTATTATCTATCTATATAGCTATTTATATTCTGTCTATCTATTGATCTATTTCATAGCTACAGTATCTATCCTATCTATCTATCTATCTATCTATCTATCTATCTATCTATCTATCTATCTATCTATCTATCTATCTATCTATCTATCTATCTATCTATCTATCTATCTATCTATATTTATTTCTATAGTTCACTAACACTGTCCCTGTGTCTTTTCCTAAGTCACCCAGACTCTCTCTGTAATTGTAAAAACAGCAACTACACAGTCGAGTCCCATTATTATGACCCCCAGATAATATCCAGAGAAACCGCCGTGTGCAGCACGGACAGCAGCTAGACGGGCTGGGAGTGACTCCATAAGGTGCTGGTATGTTGTCTCCGGTATCTGGAGCCGTGCTGACTGCAGATCCCACATTTGTTGGTGGCTGTGCGTGGGGGAGGATCCATAGAGCGAACAAGACGATCGAGGTGGTCCCACAGATGCTCAATTGGGCTCAAGTCTGGTGAATTAGGGGGCCAGAGAAGTACTTGGAAATCTTAGTCGTGCTCTTCCAACCACTGTTGGACATTTCTAGCTATGTGACATGTCGCATTGACTTGCTGGAAGATTCCATCTGCCCCAGGGAAGGCAAACAGCATGTATGGACGGACGTGATCTGCAATGATGGATTCATACCCAAATCAGTTCAGAGTCCCTTCCACGTGGATGAGTGGGCCCAGAGAATGCCATAAAAATATTCCCCAGACCATAACGCTGCTGCCACCAGCTTGTGTTCTTCCAGCAATGGTTGCAGGGTGTTTGTTCTCTGATGTTTCTCGCCTGACACACCGACGTCCATCTGTTTGATGAAGCAGAAAATGTGACTCATCAGAGAAAGTAACCCTTTGCCAATTATCGGTGGTCAAATTCCGATACTGCCGTGCAAACAGAAGCCTTTTTTTCCTGATGCACCTTTGTTAGCATAGGAGCAGTGACCATCCGTCTGCTTCGGAGCCCCATACGCAGTAGGGTTTGCTGAGCTGTTGTTTTAGACACAAGTCTGGTAGCCCCCTGGTTGGTTCTCACTGTTAGCTGCTCCACTGTAGCGTGTTGTTCGGCCCTTGTGCACCTTCGTAGCCGTCGTTCACCTCTCACATCAGTGGCATGTGGTGCTCCGCTGTTTCCACGTCGGTTATTCCCAATGGCGCCATTTGTGCACTTACGATAAACTTTCACCACAGCAGCACGCGAACAGTTCACAAACTGCGCTGTTTGAGAAATACTGCCACCCTTGGCCCGAAAGCCAATAATCATCCCTTTTTTCAACTCTGATAAATCTCCCCTTATACCCATTGCAACAACGAGTGATATGTGTTCAGACATCCTATCGCACACCTTCTATACCCACCAAGCCAGCCCACAACACATCAGTTCCTTCATGAGCTGCCGACGTCGAAAGTAGGAGGATGTCATAATAATGTGACTCAACATAGATTGCCATGATTAGCTGAAAAATTTGTTGAAGATAAGTGAAAATTAGTAGTGCACATTTATTAACACACAAATAGTTGTGTTCCTAGACTGTTTTATTTTCCGCCATACTTTGTCATTATATAAGACAAGTGACAAACCTGCTTCTCAAATTAGGGAGAAGCCACCCAAGCAAACCCTACTTACTGTACCATGTTATTGGCTAAAAAGCTGCTCCAGATAAGAAAAGTGGGACTCTTGCAAGCATAATTTGCATTGGTAACAGGAAAGCTATTGGGACTCCAATATCCCCCATAGAACAATTTATAAAATGCAAAGTAAAAAACCCTAGCATTATTTAGAAGTCCTGCACATAGCGTTCGTAGGTTCTCTACTGGAAGATTCGCTTAGTAGATCACGCACCATTAGGTTGTCATTAGTGAAAGAAACCTGGGGTATTAGTTTATTATCAGAATGGAGAATGTTAATGAGGATAATAATGCTGTGACCTCAATAATCTAGACAAGCTCTATGTATACAGGCCTTCATTAAACTATGCTTCTGCTGCATATACACACACACACACACACAACTCTACAGATGCTCATACTAGCAATCACATGTTCAAACCAGATATAGCCTAGATTGTGCATGGGAGTTATTTATTTGCTTTGGTCTTTAACATTTGAAATAAAAATAGTGGCAATTGCATGAGAATATGTATTGCCAAATGAGGTACGTATGCAACTGGTAGTTAAGCACTAGATATATACATGAATACATAACGAAATATAAAGACATACATATTAGAGATAGCTAAATAGACATAAGATAGATGGATACATATTGCATAGATAGATAGATAGATAGATAGATAGATAGATAGATAGATAGATAGATAGATAGATAGATAGATAGATAGATAGATAGATAGATAGATAGATAGATAGATAGATAGATAGATAGATAGATAGATAGTGTGAGGGTTTAGCATCAGTAGAAGTTGGTACAGCGGTTTCTTAGTAGCCAGAGACAGGGACACCATGCATTAAAGTTCATAACAGGGCTTTGCCTGTGTTTTATTCTTGTCAAAGAAACAGCCTCTTGTACAACAAGGCAAAATACAAAATAAATCCTGCTCGTCTGAGCACTAACTAAACAAGATATTATCTAACTATACCAAGTGCCTTCCTACCAGGCACTGGACACAAAGTAACACAGGTCTTTACTCACATAGAATACAGGCTACTCCAGACTTAGTAGTCTCCGGTCTGAGTCAGGGGTGAGACTGACACACACTGTGTCTGCACCTTTTTATACACAGGCTGCAGGTGCAGCTAATTGAGCAGCAGCCTTGTCCTACAAACAGAGATGGACTAGGGATTGGGGAACCCGCCCTGCTCTTCCCCAATCCAACTCCAGGCCCTTTTTCCGGCTTTTCCTTAAGCCGAGATTGGAAATCTAGAGCTTTCTATTGCAAAAAATACTCATTCCCTGGAGCCTAGGATGCATATGACAGGATTCTAGGGGAAATGTACCTTCCCTCAATGACTTTACCTGTCACTGTCTCACATACCCTCTTCCTCTGTTCGAGCCCGTGGGATCGGACACATTTAGCTACAAGGCAGTGTGTCCTAGACAAAGCATCAGCATTGCCCTGCAGTTTTCCTGCTCTGTGTTCCACAGTATATTTGAAGTTCTGCAAAGTAAGAAACCACCGTGTAACTCTTGAATTTCTCTCTTTAGCTTGACACATCCACGTAAGAGGAGAGTGGTCTGTAACCAACCTAAACCGACGACCCAATAAATAATATTTCAGGGACTCAAGTGCCCACTTAATGGCCAAGCATTCACGTTCAACTATGCTATAGTTTTTCTCAGCCGGGGTAAGCTTTCTGCTCAAATAGGTCACAGGATGTTCCTCACCACCCACCTCTTGTGACAGAACTGCTCCGAGCCCCACATCAGAAGCATCAGTTTGGACAACAAACTCCTTTTTGAAGTCAGGGGTGACTAAGACTGGTTGGTTACACAGGGCCAGTTTCAACTCTTGAAAGGCGCTTTCAGCCTTCGTGTCCCACTTGACCATGACAGACTTACTTCCCTTGGTAAGATCTGTCAGGGGCCCTGCTGTGCTGGCAAAGCTTGGAATGAACCAGCGGTAATACCCTACAATTCCTAGGAAAGCTCTGACCTGCTTTTTGGTTGAGGGCTGGGGCCAGTTTTGGATAGCCTCAACTTTGTTGAACTGTGGATTTATCACCCCTCTCCCAATTATGTACCCCAGATACCGTGCTTCCTCCAAGCCTGAGGAACATTTCTTTGGGTTTGCTGTTAACCCCTGAGGGAGTTTAGTACTGCTTGTACTTTTGGTAAGTGGCTTTCCCAGTCATAACTAAAGATTATAATGTCGTCCAGATATGCCGAAGCATACCGACGATGGGGTTTGAGGACTATGTTCATTAACCTTTGAAAGGTCGCTGGAGCCCCATGTAGCCCAAATGGTAAACAAATATATTGAAACAGACCATCTGGGGTGATGAACGCAGTTTTCTCTTTGGTGCCCTCCGTGAGGGGTACTTGCCAATAGCCTTTGGTTAAATCAAGTGTTGAAAAATACCTTGAATGGCCCAGTCTCTCTATTAACTCGTCAACTCTTGGCATTGGGTATGCGTCAAACTTTGACATCTCATTTAACTTGCGGAAGTCGTTACAGAAATGTAATAACCCATCTGGTTTCGGAATCAATACAATGGGACTGGACCACTCACTTTTTGACTCTTCAATAATCCCAAGGTCTAGCATTTTCTTGACCTCCTCAGATATGGCTTGTCTGCGAGCTTCAGGGACTCTGTAGGGTTTCAAGTGGACCCGAACCTGAGGCTCGGTCACAATGTCATCTTTTATTATACTAGTCTGTCCTGGCAGTTCTGAAAACACATCTGTGTTTCTCTGCACAAACTCTTTTGTCTCCTGTTTCTGTGGCTTTGCGAGGGATTCTGACACATACACATCTGGGTTACTATAGGGGGTACTTACTGCCACGAGGGTCTCTCTTTCTTTCCATGGCTTAATTAAGTTTACATGGTATAACTGCACTGTCTTCCTTTTACCTGGTTGGTAAACTTTATAATTTACATCCCCCACCTTTTCAATTATCTCATACGGCCCTTGCCATCTAGCAAGAAATTTGCTTTCTACGGTTGGCACTAAGACCAACACTCGATCACTAGAGTTAAAATTTCTAACTTTAGCAGTTCGGTTATACACCCTGCTCTGAGCATCCTGAGCTTGCTCCAAGTGTTCCTTAACTATCGGAATGACCGCAGCGATTCGGTCTTGCATCAACGTGACATGCTCAATTACACTCTTATAAGGTGTGGACTCTTGCTCCCAGGTTTCCTTGGCTATGTCCAGGAGACCACGGGGTTGTCTGCCGTATACAAGTTCAAAAGGAGAAAACCCTGTGGATGATTGAGGAACTTCACGTACAGCGAACATCAAATAGGGCAGAAGACAGTCCCAATCCTTCCCATCCTTACTAACCACCTTCCTCAACATGCCTTTTAATGTCTTATTGAATCTTTCGACAAGACCATCAGTTTGAGGGTGATATATAGAGGTACGCAGGTGTTTAATTTTCAGCAGTTTACATAATTCCTTGGTGATTTTGGACATAAAGGGAGTTCCCTGATCGGTAAGGATTTCCTTAGGTAAACCAGTACGGGAAAACATGTAAAACAACTCTCTTGCAATGGCTTTTGAAGAGGAATTTCGCAAAGGGACTGCCTCAGGGTAGCGTGTGGCATAGTCCAACACCACTAGGATATATTGATGTCCTCTAGAGGATTTGACTAAAGGGCCGACCAGATCCATGGCAATTCTTTCAAAAGGGATCCCAATGATAGGCAAAGGCACTAGCGGACTCCTAAAATGTGGCATAGGAGCCGTTATCTTACACTCCGGGCAGGACTCACAGTATATACCCCCGGCCAGAAGAATCGTTGTAAGATACGCTCTCTGGTCTTTTCGCAACCTAGATGTCCACCCAGCACGTGTTTATGAGCCAGGTCCAACACCGTTCTACGATACGGTTGGGGTATCACCAGCTGTTCAACAACCTCCCTACGTATGTTATCTATCCGATACAGCAAATCCTGGTTAACCGCCATGTGTGGAAACACCTTATCAGCCTCTGGATGTTGAGGCACTCCATTTAATACCTTAGTATTTTCCCTGGCTTTTACCAATGTGGGATCGCTAAGTTGAGCAGTCCCAAAATTGTTACGTGATACATTTAACTCTGGTATATCAGAAATTTCCTCCTGCTCATCTGTTTCACCAGCAAAAACAGCCAGAGGAAATTTATCAGGCTCAGTGGTCACCCCTACTGCTGGCACCTCAGCATCCTCGTTAAAGGGTTCTGGGCTAATCACAGCGCACACATTAATACCATTATTAACATTTACAGTGGAGGTTACATCTTTCTTCCTCCACAAGTCCCAGAACACTGGGAAGTCTCTCCCCAGGATCACACTGTGCATCAAGGACTTGACCACACCCACTTCATGGCAAGCGGTTCCACAGGAAGTCTCTAGAGTGACCAAAGCGGTGGGGTATTCTTTAGTGTCCCCATAAATGCACAGGACCCCTATACTATGTCCTCTGAATGTTCCAGGGTCTATCAGGCTGGCATGCACCAGGGTAACCAGACTCTCAGAATCCAGCAAGGCACTCACAGTACACCCTTCCACTTTTACGACACACATTTGTTGTTCAGTCTCGTAAACCGTCTCCGCAGAACAAACAGGACATGCAAACAAGGATATTCGCCTTGCTACATCACACTCCATTGGCTCAGTAGTCAGGGGACAATTGGCAGCAATATGCCCAGGTCCATAACACAGCCAGCACTGTCCCCAACTTGAGACCCTGGTCTGGCCTTCAGTGTCTCTCTGGGATTTCTTCCCTCCGTCTGCTCCCCTTCTGAGCCACCTCCCTTAAAGACATTTCTCACCCCTCTAGTAAATGGAACAGTCTTACCGGGTGCTCCGCACGATTTGCTGTTCCTGGGGTTAGAACATCCAGGCGGTACTTCTTGGAGTAGATCCTGAGTAGCTCTGTACCTTTCAATCAGGTTCACCAGCTGTTCCGCATCTGTAGGATCTCCTTGACCGACCCAACGCTG